>NW_026058120.1:0-66321 GCF_023721935.1 Panthera uncia | reverse complement strand
TTAAAATTACACAACTCTAAAACTAATTTTCTTGGTTTGGGGAGTCACAGTACTTCAAGTTTTTTTTTAATATAAGGTGAGACCTTACTACTTTTATATCATTATCTCATTTGAATAATTTATATTTGTATTACATGAAATCATACCATATTCATTAGAATGTGTCTTCATTTACTTCTTAGGGGTTTTATATGGAAAATCCACCCTTTGCCTCTTTCTCTGTCCAAATCCTACCTCGCACTCCTTTCTCTACCTAAGTAATCTCATTCAGCCTCATAGCTTTTAAATACCATCTACATGCTGATGACTCTCAAAGGGACCATCTCCAGCCCCAGCCAATTCTAGATCTCCTTGAGAATAGCAAATGGGCATCTCAAACTTAACATGCCCGAACTGAACCCTCAGGTCCCCCGCCCCCAAACACGGTCACATATAGCCCTCTTTGTTCCCCATCTCGGTAAACAGCAACATCATTCACCCAGCCAAAAACACTGGGCTCATCCTGGACTCTTTCTGCTTACACCCCACACCAATCCAGCAGGCATGACCTTCAAAATATATCCTGAGTTCACCACACTAATCCAAGCCATGCCCTTATCTCCTGCCTGGACCCCTTCAGGTTATAATGATTCTCCTCTTGACCCCAAAGTCTATTCTCCACTCAGGACCCAGGAAAATAATTGTAAAGCACAAATAATTCCGTTCAAACTCTCCAGTGGTGTCTAATCACACTCTCCTTATCATGGCCTACAAGATCTGGCTCCCACCTGCCACTGATCTCATTTCATATCACTCTCCCTCCCCATACCTACCTCCCAGTTCAAGGCTAGCCAAACTGGCTGCCCTCCTGTTCTCCTATCATGCCAAGCTCAGTTTACGTCAAAGGCTTTTCTTTTTCGCTCACTGTTCCCTCTGCCTACACACTTCCCCCTAGATTCCTTCACTCCATTCAGATTTTTTGCACAGAATTTTCTCCCTCTCTCTCCCATGCACAGAAGTCTTCTCAGGCCACTCTTTCAAAAATAGTCCCTCCAGCCCCTCAAAACAAAACAAAACAAAAAACACAAAGTGGGGTGGCTCTCACTTTTTTTTTCCTCCATGGCACCTATTACCACCCGATATTATTATATATTTAGTGATCTACTTTGTTCATAAAATAATATTTAGTGAGTACCCATCATGTTTGCATGCAAGGTGCTCTTCTAAGAGCTGGGGATATCCAGTGAATAAGATAAGCAAAGATCTCTGCCGTCATGGAGCTCACATTCTTGTTTGCCACCCTACTTGAATCTAAGCTTCAGAGCTGTGGACAAAGTCTGCCTTTAGACCAGTGAATCTCCAGTGCCCAGAGCAGTGCCTTGGCACAGAGTAGGCATTAACACATATTTGCTGAATGGGTAGTGTCCCACCCACCTGAGACCAAACGCTTCTCTGAGGACCCCCACCATGGAGCTTTTCTTGCCCACCAGATGGGACTCTGGCTGTGGGACCCAGAATGTCCATTGTGTCCCTTTAGACATAGCAATCTGGTCAGCCTCTCATGCCCGAGTGGGGTCCCCAACCCTGGGCCTGTCTGTCCTAACCGCCTGTCCTTCCTGCACCAACCCCCAGCATTCAGCAAGCTCCCCATGTGGCCAGGCCCCCGGAACTTGTCTCACCGGGTCATCCCAGCACCTGGTCCACATGGTGGCAGCTGACCAGCCAGTGAGAAAACACATGGGCTTTTCTCAATAGTGTGGCGGGAATCAAGACACATAGGGTCATACTGTCTCCCTGGCTCATGGTGGTCCTTCCCCTCAAACAGTTCATGGGAGACCTTCACGTGACCTTCAGCTAGCTAGCATACCTTGAAGCACCCTCTTCTCAGCAAGGACACGCTCTTGTGAAGGATATATTTTTGCCTCTTTCAACTGCCACAGAAGCAAGGCGCTTACCTGCTGTGAGGAGTAATTAAGTTTCTTTTGGAAAGAAAAACATTTGTTAACTGAAATTATCTGATCTCCAAAATGAAGGTAATTGTGAAGTGCAGTTAATTCAACCTTTCAAGAAAACGGCAGCTGCAGCAGTGGTAGGAAGGGGGAAAAACGGAAAATGCAAATGTCTTGAAACACCACTCTGGAAGACTCAGAAAATAGGTATTTAAGTCCATGTTTCCAACATACGTGTTCACATTTTAATTTGTTCGCTTAGAATTACCCAGCTCTACATCTCACAGCTAAAATAGGATTACTTTATACTTGCCCAGCACTCCCTTGGAAGCAATCTCCCATACATATCTCTTTTAGCAGGGTAGGATTCATTTCTCTGTCTAGGGCCCAGAGAGGTCAAACAATTCACCTAAGATCCCACAGTAAAAATGGCACAACCAAGTAGGTACCAGAACCCAGATATGCCTAGGCCCAGCCCAGTGTTCTTCCTTCTAGAGCAGTAAGGACAGTGTGGTTCTCCCAAAATCACATTCTATAGTGCACCAAAAATAGTTCCCTTTGCTGAAAAAGAAGAAACAAAACAGAACATATTTACCAGTGGTTTAAGGTGGTGGGAAGATGCATTGGTCCCGGAGCTCTGGGCAGAGAGAAGGTTTCACAAACTCTTCCAACAAATGCCAACTCCTGCAATGACAAACAAAACATCTGGTATGAATCAGGCACCCTGTGGTCTCTCCACAAGGGGAGGCGGCCAGCCAAAACACCAATTGGCAGGCATCCTGGTTAGGCCTAAGCCCCCATACTCCTAGCCCCACTATCTTCCCCAACTAGAACAACAATCTTTAGTTCACCAGCTGAAATGGTCCCCATTAGAATCGGATGGGCCTTGCTTGGGCAGAAAGAAGCTTTAGAGATCATCTATAACAGGGATCCCAAACTGAAAGCCCAGTGGGCTACACCTAGCCTATAGTAGTATTACATTGATCTGAAGGATGGGCTTAGAAAATTTAAGCCAAAACTTAAACATCAGAGAGGTCACATAAAACCTAGACTTATGAGTTCTCTTAGGGGGGAAAAAAAAAACAGTCAACATGGTCCACATATACATCTAAAAATGATCGGGTGTGCTAAGTGATAGCTGCCCTTCATAAGCAGGCTTGGCTACTCCAATATGCCACAGTCCCTACCACTCCCTAACGTCTCACCATGGAGAGAGCTGTGATCATCAATGCCCTTTATATTACTGGGTTTCTTGGTCTTCTTGTGTGTGTGATACAGAAATATTTCCCTCAACTTAACAGAAGTGGGAACATAAAAGAAAAAGGGGACAGGGTTCTAAGAGAAAAAAAAATGGTATAGCACATACAGCAACTTAAGTTACTAACCCCATTCTTGCAGACATTTGCAATCCCTGAGCAAGCACAACACTTTCATATTATAAAAGCCTAAGCAGGAAACTGACTTGCCTACTCCCACAGAAGCAGAGCTAATTCTAGAACCTAGGTCTCTTGATTGCCAATCCAGAACTCTTTGACTATGTCCCACCGCATAGTTATCTTTTTTTTTTAATTTTTAAAATGTTTTATTTTATATTTTAGAGAGAGAGAGAATCAGAGTGCAAGCAGGGGAAGGGCAGAGAGACAGACACAGAATCTGAAGCAGGCTTGGAGCCTGGAGCCCAAGCTGTCAGCACAGAGCCGGACACAGGGCTTGAACTCACGAGCAGTAAGATCATGACCTGAGCCAAAGTTGGACGCTTAACCGACTGAGCCATCCAGGAGCCCCAAGCTGCATAGTTATCTTACATATATTTTTAATGTTTATTTATTTATTGGGGGGGCAAGCAAGGGAGGGGCAGAGAGAGGGGGAGCAAGAGAAACCTTAACAGGTTCCACACTGTCAGTGCAGAGCTGAATGCAGGGCTCCATCTCATGAGCTGTGAGATCATGACCTGAGCCAAAATCAACAGTCAGACGCTTAACTGACTGAGCCACCCAGGCGCCCCTGCCTTATATTATAAAACAAAAAATATTTTAAATACACACACACACACACACACACACACACACACACACACGTGTGTGTGTACATGTGGGTCTTTTAAAGCCAATATTAAATTCAAGGAGATACAGTTGAATTATCCAACTCACTCTACTGAAAGGCCTGTCATACTCTCCTTTGACAAATGACGGTAAGTTCCATCAGGTGCCCTAAGGGTTCACTTCCTAATGTGACATTTTCAGTAACATTGCTCCTTTAATTACAAAAAAAAAAAAAGAATTCTCATAAATACAATGCATCTACTACCTCAAAAGTGCTCAGTTAATGTCCCAAGCTGTCTGAAATACTCTATATGCTAGAAAAATGTCCCTTAAAATGCATTTTGAATACAAGGCTATCAATTAGCTTTTATATAGTTACTAGACTGTAATAGACGAACAATGTTCAACTATAAGATCTTGGTAAGAGTTATTTATATCATCCCTCAAAGAATGTATGGATTCGTTGATCACGTGACAGATTATTTACGAACCCTATTACACACCGGGCAGTGTGCAAGGTGATGAAAAGGCAAAGACGAACCAGACCCAGTCCTTGCCCTTAAGTTGCTCTGTCAAGGTAAACGATCTGACACTCAAGAAGAGTTCTAACACAACGGGTAAACCCGAAGATTGGGGTGGGCACAGGCGTTCTGGGAGCACTGAGCTGGGTTTCCTGGTGCAGCCAAGGTGAACGGACACTTCCCGTCATGGACAGACACTCAGGAAATCCTAAAGCAGGGAAGGGAGGGAAACAGGCAGGGGGGAGAAAAGAGGGGAAGGTAGGAATCACAGGCCATGGGACAAGAGGAGCAAGAGCAAGGAATGAACAGCCCCTCCAACTTGGTCCTGTCCAGATCTCATGTTATCTTGCTGGTCTTAAAAACTCCTGCCACCTGACCCAACAACTGCTGAGATGTCATGTGTACTCTTGGATGTTTGTCTCGCCAAGCACCCATTTCAAGAATGCCACCAAATCAGCCCTATTCCCTGACAATGCCCACCTAGGACTCCCTCAGGGTAATCAATGCTGTCCCAGAGTCAGCAGGGCCGAAAACATGGTGGCAGAAATACTGACAGTACTTCCATCGTGTCTCTGAGAAGACAGCTGATAGTTTTTTTTTCCCTGTGCCAGTCACAAACCATCCCACCTCTACCTCAGGGCCTGGATTTCTATGGCCAGAATCTACTACACAGTCAAGCCTCAAGCAGGAAGTTTTGTTAAGAAAATGTCCCAGAATATCTGCTCATCAAAATCTCCAGATGCAGTTCTCCTGTTCTTCTGAGTTCTTCGGCTCAGTCATGGATAAGAAAGAGATGAGTCACCAGCCCCAATCCAGGCTGAAGCAAAGCCAGGGGGTAGCACCCCAAAAGACACATTTTGGAAAGGGACATAAAGAGGAGTGAAGACCAAACATGTGCCCATGGTTAGGGCTCAGGGTTCAAGGCCAGTATGGGCAAGCAAGGAGGCAAAAGTCACCTCAGGAGTGGGAAGAGCTTCCCTGGATCTGTAACTGATGGGAAGGTTCCCAAATCTGGCTGAAAATTAGAATCACCAGGAAAAAAAAAAATACTGGGCCCCAGACCTATTAAATCAGAATCTCTGATTTGGAGGCCCAGGCTTTGCTCAGGTGACTCTGACACCCAGACTCCTACTCATTTGGAAAAAAGTATCTTTCACTCAGAAGCTCTAGAACAATCTCTGCGAGGTCATTAATTCAGCATCCTCTGGGCAGGATGCAAGGACTCAGGCTTTGGGGGAGTTGTATACTCTCAGTATGTTCACCTACTCCCTACATCACATTATGTGAAACAACACTTAACTCCTTTTATTCTTTTTTTTATGTTTATTTATTTTGAGAGAGAGAGAGCACATGCAAGCAGGGAAGTGGGAGAGAGACAGAGAGAGAGGGAGAAAGAATCCCAAGCAAGCTCCACGTTGTCAGTGAAGAGCCCCACGCAGGGTTCCATCTCATGACCCTGAGATCATGACCTGAGCCGAAACCAAGAGTTGGGTGCTCAACTGACTGAGTCACCCAGGCACACCTTAACTCCTTTTACTCTGTTAAATAAACATAGAGGGGCACCCGGATGGCTCAGTCACTTGAGCGGTTGAGCAGTTGAGCATCCAACTCTTGATTTCAGCGTAGACCACAATCTCACATTTTTTGAGATCGAGCCCCACATGGAGCTCTGCACTGACAATGTGGAGCCTACTTGGGATTCTCTCTCTTTGCCCTTCGCCACTGCTTGTGTGCTCGCTCTCTCTCTCTCTCTCTCTCTCTCTCTCTCTCAAAATAAACAAACTTAAAAAATGTTTAAAAAATAAAAACAAACATAGAATGCCAGCAGCCAGTGAAGGGGGCCTCCTCTGCCTCAGTCCCTGTATACCATGACCTAATACCAGTGCCTTCAGATAAACTCAGTGGAGTTGTCCAGCCTCAGCATACCTGAGCCCTCACACCTATGTAGGCTCACCCTGCCAGGGCACAGGGTCTGGAAGCATCCAGTCATCAAGGTGGTCTTCAAGGAATGGCTCCAAGGCACAAAGTACTCTGCCTCAAGTTCTTACTGCCCACCAAACAGCAGAATCCTGAAGATCACTGCAATGCCTAGAAACCTGCCAAGCCAGCTGAGCATTTCTCTTTCCAGATTCCCACTTTGTGGTTAAGTAACGGCCTGAGGCATCTCAAGTCAAGAATGGCAAAGTAAATGCTGTGTGCCACAAAGATGACAGATGGGAGTAAGCTAGTTCCATGAATGGGCCAGCCTAGAAAGATCTCTTTCTTGACATCTTGACATCACCAGATGCTACCAGGTGACCTTCACAGCCCAGCACCAGAGAAACCCACAGCTGACCAACATCAGCCCTCCTGACTGCAAGGCCCAGCAGCAACCCATAGTATCCTTCACCAGAACAAGGACACTCTTACACATCCCCTTCAACCTAAGGGTCCCCCCCCCCCACATTGAGCCATATTGCAAATTAGGAAGAACAAAAGTGGGACAGGAAGTCTAGGAAAAGCTCAAGATACTAATCTGTCCCTTCTGCAGTCTTTAATTTTTAGGCAATCCTTGTTTCCCTGCAGTATTATTATGTCCTTGCCTAAAACAAGACATTTCTCTGACCCATCCTTCCAAAAGAAATCACACAAGTTGCCTTTGAACCATCACCTCTCTCATTTACATCCTCCTCTCTACTTTATCCTTAGAATATAGAATAATGCTAGATGTTGTGAAAGTCACGTTAGCCACTTTCATTCCTACCAAACACCTGGACCATCCAAACAGTTCTGGTCCCCCAGAACACCATGTACCTCTCCTTCATAGTACTAAGCACTGATTTGCGCTTACCTCTTCTGTTGTTTACCCTTTAAGGAGTCTTTTAGCTTGTTTGCCTGGCTAATCACTGTATGCCAATATAACGCCTTCAAACCCTCCATGTTCCTTCATGATATACCTCAAATTTCATATCTCTCAGCTGAAGGATAATCAAGCCAACCCATCTCTTAACTACTCAGGTCTGCCACTGGCCTCTGAAATCTAAGCACCCACTAATTAGCCCACTAATTTAGTGGACTCGGAAGAACTCAGCTCAGAAAGCTAGTCTAGAATTGGAAAAATCCCCAACTGGCCTTGAGGCTGACCAACTCGGGAAGGAAACAAATCAGAACAATTATCTTTATTTCTTTTGTGCAGTGTTTTTTTTAATCATTTTATTCGATGATTTTCTAATATATACAAAATGAACCCCTTTACTGGCCCAGAAAGCATTTCCCTATTTCCCAGAACAAATCCCCGCTAGCACAGTAAACAGTGCCACATCCAGCACCACTGAAGCTTCCAAGATGCTCATTGCCAAGGTACCTCAACCAAGTCTTGTCCCTGGTCCCACTGCCCAGTTGTCCTCCCTCCACACCCACTGGCAGAGGAAAGTGGGTTTGGGACGCTTTATAAAGCCCTCCCACCTACTCCAGTTTCAGTAGGAAGCATAATGAAGGTTTCCAAGTTCTGTGAACGACACAAAGCTCATAAAATAGAATAAAATTAGTTGAAAAATAGCAAAATAATTTTTAGCTCCCCCTTAAAAAAAAAAAAAGCACGCCTACTTTAAATGAATCATTTAAGTATGAGTGATTTCATACTTTCTTCCACTGGGATATGTTTTTCTTCCTCAGGAAGGTTCCCTCCCTCCTCCCCTCCTGAGACAGGATACCCTCCACAAAATACCTGTTCTGATTTGCCCCACTGTCCTCCCCCCACCCCTCTGCCACCCAAGGAAACCTTGACAAAGCCCAGAGTACTCCTGCAGATGGCCAGGGACTCCCTCCCTCTAGGGTCTTTGCAATTGCTGTTCTCTTTGCCTGTAAGGCTCTTTCCCTGGCTCTTGCCATGGCTGGGGTATCTCACCATTGGGAACTCAGATCCAATATCACCTCTTGACTCAGGCCAGCCCAGACTGCCTAACCTTAGTCCCACCAGCAAAAGCTACTTTTTCGGTAGGACTATCACAATCCGTAATTACCTCGTTTATCCATGCTCCCCTCCAGGGGGCAGGAATCTTGCCTGACTCGTTCACTGCTGTAACCCCAGCACAAAGCAAGTGCTCAATAAATCACTGCTAAGTGGGTGAACAAGGAGGTGGAGGCAGACCTTTGGAAACAGGACTGAGAGCTCTCCAAACATGTCCTATGACATGACTTCATCATGGCATGGCTTCTGGAATGGTCTCCTGGCTTCCCTTGCCTTGATTCTTCTCAATCTTGTTGATACTTGGGTACTAGGTCCACCACCCTATATCCCACTCCCTACCCCAACTGCTCAGACTTGGGTACTCCCCTGGAGACTCAATTCCCAACTTTGGCTTCTCCTACTCTGCTTCTATTCAGCCATCCCAAGCTTTAAAATTTCAGACATCCACAAGGGTAGCTGACCTTCAGGACTCTGACCCAAGCACACTCTTCCAGCTGTGTTTCCAATACCCCAGCTCCCCATTTCCTGCTCCATCACTACCAATCAGCTCACAGCTCAAGTGTGCAGACCTACAACTCCTAAAGTCTCGACCTTTGCTCAGGCCTCTCCTGTCTCAGTACCTGTTAACTTCCTCTCATTTCTCAAAGCTCCCCACATTGGACCTGGTGCCCTTGCACCATACCCTACAGTCATGATATTTGCCCTAATATCCTGAAATTCTTTCTTCTGTTTCTCTCAACTGACTATTCCTTGATGGTTAGGGTCCAGTCTAACTCATCCCTGTTGGTCCTGAACCTAGCACACAAGAGGTACTCAGCAAAAGCATACTAAATTGGGGTGCCTGGGTGGCTCAGCCGGCTAAGCACTGACTCTTGGTTTAGGATCAGGTCATGATCTCATGGTTCGTGAGACTGAGTCCTGCGTCGGGCTCTGTGCTGACAGCATGGAGCCTGCTTGGGATTCTCTCTCTCCCCCTGCTCTCTCTGACCCTCTTCTGCTCTCTTTCTCTCTCTCAAAATATATAAACTTTTTTAAAAAAGCATACTAAATTGAATTGTTCTATTTTCTCTTTGACAGTTTTCGTTTCCACAGTGATTCCCTAAAGAACCTTAACACTCAGCACAAGGAACAGAAGACATTCTGTTGGTAGCATGTTAATTAAAACCAAGTGAAAAATAGCTGGGGTGGCAGTTTTATCATCATATTATAAAAACAAACACCTGAATGGTGAGAGGCACAAAGATATGGTACCAAGAGTAGTGGTTCTGGGTTCAAGTAAAGACTTGGCCACTCACTAGCTGTGTATTAGTGGGCACACCACTTGCCCTCTGGCCCCAAGTCTCATTCTCTATAAAATGAAAGGGCTAGTCAGACACAAAAGACCAGTATATAGAGTAGTATGATTCCATTTGCATGAAATGTCCAGAAGAAGAAATCCATAAAAACAGAAAGTAGATACGTGGTTGTCAGGGACTAAGGGGAAGGACGGAAGGAGTGAATGCTAATGGATACAGGTTTCTTCTCGGGGTGATGAAAACGTTCTGGATTAGGTAGTGGAAATAGTTGTACAACACTGTGGATATACTAAAAAACACTGAATACTTTAAAAGGGTTAAAGTAGTGAATTCTGTGTTACATGAATTTTATGTGAATAAAAAAAAAATGAAAGTGCGAGACTAGAACAGAGGCTGAAAACTGAAGGCTCAGAAGGCCACACCTGGCCTACCGCATGTACTTTAGAGCCAAAGAGTTTTTGATATATCTGCACAATTTAAAAGCCAAAGACTTTGTCTGTAGAGGTGGTTACACAAATCTGCACTTGATAAAATTGCACAGAACACACGCACATGCATGTGTACACACAAATGAGCACGTACATAAACTGAACTAGCAAACCCCCTGTAAGGACAGTAGATTGCAACAGTGCCCATTTCCTGGTCTTGATGCTGAGCTGTAATTATGTAAGGTGCTACCACCAATGGAAGCAGGGAGAAGGACATACAGGACCTACAGCCTTTTTCGCTTCCTGTGAATCTAGAACTACAGTAGACCCTTGAACAACACGGGTTAGCGGTGCCTACCTGCCACTCAGTCAAAACTCCCCGTATAACTTTTCACTTCCCTAAAACTGAACTACCAAGAGCCTCTTGTTGACCAGAAGCCTTACCAATAGCATAACCAGTTAACACATATTTTATATGTATTACATACTGTATTCTTTTCTTTTTTAGAGAAACAGAAAGAACATGCATGCAAGTTGAGGAGAGGGGCAGAGAGAGAGAATCCCACAACCCAAGATCATGACCTGAGCCAAAAAATCAGGAGTTGGACACTCAATCGACTGAGATACAGAGGCGCCCTGTATGCTGTATTCTTACAATAAAGCTAGAGAAAGGAAAATGTCAATAAAATCATTATGGAAGAAAAAAATACATTTATAGTACTGTAAATAATCTGGGCATAAGTGAACCTGTGCAGTTCAAATCTGTGTTTTTCAAGATTTAACTGTCGTTCTAAATTAAAAGGACGAAAGCCAAGATTTTACCTTTGCACTCCTTAAAATAACAACATCTGGTAACACTGGGCCTCAAGGACAACAGCTGGATGGAGCTGGGTAGTAGCCCCCCTTAGAGGGGCATGGCTCTCAGATTGGTCTCCCTGAAGACCAAGCACAAGTGTCACTGCCATTTACCATGCTTGGACTGCTTCTTCTCTTAGAGAAATATTTCTCTATCAACAGTAAGAAAATGACGGACCAAGAGGGTCTTATATTTCCAGATAAAAAGGGAGACTGCAAGATCTGTGAAAGTGAAGAACATTCCTAAGATTGGAGTTGACGTCTCCTACCCTTCATGGCTTGTTACCTGCCGGACTTCGGAGGCATTTGAGGCTTGGACCCCTGGACTGTAACTCTTTAGGACCATATTTCTTGCACTAAGTCAGCAAATAAATTTCAAAACCACACCACTGGGGAAAAAAACACAGCTTAAGTATACACAGTATCCCATTCTTCCCTAAATATTTTTACTCTTTTCATCTTACCTTTCCTGAGAACACAGGACTCTGCTCTCAGCCACCAAAAGGAAAGGTCCCACCCCTTATGCATGATCACATCCAGATAAATAAGCAGTCCTTTTTTCCATTGAAACTGCAGTTCTATTCAGTAGGGGAGGGAAAGAGCCCTCAGGGCACACGTTCCCCCACCTTTCCCATCACACCACCACCCCACCCCCAGAGAACGTGCTTGGAATGCAAGTGTCCCTGACAAGGGGGCAGGGCAAAGCCACAGAACCCAGGTAAATTGCCCAGTGAATGCTTTGAGTGCAGTTGTTTCCAATCAGGTTACACAGAAGAATCACCTGGGACCCTAGACTGAGGACTTATAATACCCCCTCCTCAGGTGACACGAAGACTGCCCAGTATCGATTCATCCCGTGGCCTTTGTAAACCACGAATTTAGAAATCCCTTGCTACTCTGGGCAGCCAGGCAGGACATGCCTCTCCAGTACACAGATGCTAGAACTGGGCTGTCCTGTAAGGTAGTCACTAGCCACTCCTGGCCACTGAGCCCTTGAAATGTAGCTAGTATGACGAAGTGTTCTCTGAAGGTAGCACACATACTGGATTTTAAAGACTTGGTATGGAAAAAAAAGAATGTAAAATATCTCATTGACATATTTTATACTGATTAAATAGTGAAGTATTTTAGATATACTAAGTTAAAGAAAATGTTTAAAATTAATTTCACTCATTTCTCTTTACCTTTTCACTGTGGCTACTAGAAAATCTTAACACATACAGTCATGGTCGGGGAGACACTCAACATTCTAGCATGGGGATTACAGCCATAACGGAAAAAATGAGGACTTCAGTCAAGCCTGGTCTCCACCTACCAAATGCATGATCCTAAGCAAGCTATTAATCTCTCTGATACTGCTTCCTCCCCTGTGCACGGCATCATAACATCCAGCACACTGGGCTGAGTATAAATGAAAAAGGCACGGCATCTTCCAACAGCTGGTACTCCACACCTGCGCACTTTCCTCCCTTCTCCCAACTTCCTTAACCCTAAAACCTGAACCCAAGATCTCCTGGCATCAAACTTACTAACCGCAATGCCCACTTCTCCACAGTGGCTGCAGGTGGCATAGTGGTTCTCCATCCAGAGGGTACAAAGGAATCACCCCATCCCCCAGAGACTCTGATTGTCCACTTGGTATACTCATTACTTACGAGAACCTTGGGGGATTCTGATGGTCTAGGAGTCCCCCAGAAACACTTACATGGCTGAGAAGTGTGACCAACACCATGAGGGCTGCCTCGAGATTTCTGAGGCCACCGTCAGTGAGTGGGGCCAGCCCGAACAAGGCAGGTGTGGCCCAAGGAGAGGCCAGGGGCTGACCAGGGCCTTTCACCTGCAGAGGGCTGCTTTCCTAACATCTTTTAAAGCTAGGTGGGAAACAACCATCTGCCCTGGACATTGTTTCAAACACCAGAAGGCAGCTGACACTTTCTGTCCTCACACAAGGCCCCTTAAGAGGATCAAAAATTATAGGTAATTTTAAGGTGCCCAATAGCTTGGCAATTGGGCTTAAAACAAAACAAAACAAAAAACTATCCCACTAGCAACAGGGTAGGAACCAGGGCAGGTCCCCTTTCCGCCCTTGCCTAGTACCCAAAAGCACCGATGCTTGCCTGAACTTTCTCAATGCTCAGGCCAAAGATTTGGGTTCTTCTGCAGGAGCATCTCTCCTGCCCTCCGAGGAGCCCAGAAATGGGCCAGGACTCCCTCCACGCACAGACCTGCACGTTCCAGCAGCCTGCTTACTCCAGGGCCGTCAGCTGCTGGAAGAAGTCCTCTTACTGAATGTGAATGCTGGATGGGCAGAACACATGCAATGGACCCCTGGAGGCACACTGGCAGAAGAAAGAACTCTGTCTATCTAAACCAGGCACCGCTCCTTCCCTTGGTTTAAAAACCCTCTCTGTGCTAAGTCACCTCCATCTCAAACCAGTACAAAAGAACAATTTCTTGGAGAACAAAAATTTAAATATTCTTCCCCAATATGAGTTCCGTCAGTAAGACAGCCAGTAAACTCAACCTTGTCCTTTTTCTCATGGCAAATTAATTATGGAAAAAATACAACATAAATGAATGGCTGCATTTCCCCCCACTACTGAACTGCCTCGTATTTTTTCTGCCAATGGGTACAAAGTGATTAGGCACTGAATGTGAGAACTCTGATATATTTATATTTAGTGCAGGAAAATTATCTAGAGTTTGTTCAGAGGGTAGGAATACCACCTGCACGCCGACTCTGGCACACCAGTCACAAACCCCACCACGGGGGCATTTCCTCCAGATCACCCACCCTCTAGAGTCTGCTTCTCATGTCCTTCTGCCCCTCAGCCAGCCTGCCTCCCAGATAGAACACACCAGATGAACATCAATACAACTGGGTCACCACGCAGTACAGTCTCCACTTGGTAGCCATGTAAGCAAACAAGCCAGTCTAAACAGAATAAAAATTTAAAATGTTATTGGATCTTTGCTGAACACCAACAAGAGAGAATAATGCATAGGGAGCTATCTTTAAAAGTCCTCCTCCTTCTCTACTGCTTTTATCCTTTAGACACACAGTAGCCATTCTTCTAAGTTGGCTCCTCTCCTTCTCCTCACTCTTCTCAACACCCAGCCCATAGACACTTCTTCCTCCCTCTCCTTGTCCTTCTCTGGCATTTCTTCTTCTGTCACATGAGCATTGGGTCTTCTCAGATACAAACACAGCCCCTCCTTACACACACACACACACACACACACACACACACACACACTGACCACCCCTAGCACCTGGTCCTCCAACTTTGCTTCTATTTGTTGCCCTAATTCCATATTAAAAAGGCCCAGAAGCTGAATTAACCAGGAAAAATTCTCCTAAGAAGGTGGGGTAACAAGCTGAGTAACAGACAATAGAATTCTGTTTAGCAGAGAGAAGAGAAAGCCCCTGGACGTTCACAGTGGCCTGTGGCAAGGGACAGTGAGTGCTAAGCTGATGCCCAGTGGTGCTATGTCACCAGCTTCAGAAAAGATACTCTTTATACCCAGGTTAGACCTCTGCTGGATACAGAGCGCCAGCACAGCCATTAATAAGCCACATTGGCTCGGCTTCCAAAAGCTGGGTTTATCCACCACTCCATTAATGGGGATAAAGGAGTATACGGAGAGGGGTATTTCCCAGATCTCTGTCGACAGCAGAAACTCATCCTGGTGCATGGAGAGGTTACACTGATCTGAATGTGTGGAACTGTGGGCTGAGCGCCCCAAAGGTCTTCCGAGATTGGCTCTGCTTCCACGGATGGCTTTGTTCCTTCATTCACCCCGCACTGAGGCGGTGAGGAGAAACAGGGAGAGTATGATGAGGATGGCCCAGCCTCTGCTTTCAAGGAAGGAAGCAGAGAGGACAAGCCATACAAGGTAAAAACTGATAAGAGTGGTGTCTGACTGACACAGGGACAACCGCGTGGCACAAATGAAAAAATGCTAACCTAAGTTCTGGCTCTGTTTTGGATTAGCTGTGTGGCCTTGGGCAAGTTCCTACACCTCTCTGAGCCTACTTCCATTCCTGAAAAATGAGAAGGCTGGCCATAGGTGATCAGAGTTCCTTTCCAGCAGTAACATTCTAGGTATCTATGATTTTAAGGATACCTGCTGTGGGGGGTCATGAACAAACAGGTGGGGAAGAGAAAGGCAGACAAGAAGAGGAGTGCGGAGTACAAACTATTCCAAAATCTCATTAGGATCACTGACCATCACTATGAAAATGCTCTCTGTACTTCCTAAAGCTGCAGTTGTCAAGCATGGTCGGCAGCCACAGATCAGTCTATGGGCTCATTAAGCCGAACAGAGCGATGTGCACGCTGTACTTGGCACAGGCCATTTGCTTAAGGGCAGTGCCTTCCTCCCACACTGGGGAGACCTTCCTTATCCTAATGAAGGCCCGAGTTCATCCGCTCTGGTTGGCAGATGAGCAGACAGGCTCAGAAGAGGCTGAATGACTCCCTGAGCCACACAGCTTGGAGGGGCAAAACCAGGGAAGAAGCCCAGATTGTCTGACTCCTGATTCCCCGCCCACCATTAAATGCCAATTAGATAACTGTGTGGGATCCCCGCAAGGCTTGGACACTTAGAAACCCCACGCAGATGCACCTAACTGGTCCAAGAGGATGGGGGAAGATTCTGCAAAGGGGAGCCAACAGCAGCGTTTCCTTCCCCCACCACCTTGACAGCAGGTCGATCGCCAGCTGTAGGGGGGTGGTATCCACCTGCTATCTTATTACACATACACATTTCCATATTTAAGCAATGCAGGAGTTGGCTGGTACTCTAGAACTGAGGTTCTCTAGCTCCTGGGGTCCAGTGGAAACCACATACAAAGGTCCTACCACTCTGTAAACAAGTGCCCAAGGGCAAGCCATTTAACATCTCAATGCCTCAGTTTCCTTGTCTGTAGAATAGGGAAAACAAGAGTACCTACCCTCATAGGGTTAGGAGGAGGATTAAAAGAGGTAATACATGTTTAAGTGCTTACAACACAATGTTAGTTATTACTATAATTTTTCTAGGGAAGAGTCCAAAGTTTTCATCAGATTCTCAAAGGGGTCTTTGACCCAACAAAAATAAGAACCCCTGTTCCACACGGTCTCCTTGGAATGGAACTGAGGTCACCCTGTGGGAAGAGAGGTACCTTCCCCAGCTTCCTCATCCTTCCAGGAGAGAGGGATTTGGTGCTTTCTATGCCCTCTCTCTTGGAGGAAAGAAAAACGTTAAGAACGCTGAGGAATGGCACCGAAGGCACAAACTCATCATTTCTGTGGCTGCGCAATGCGTCTGCACACCCCTTAAGGCCCCACTGGAAAGGTGGGAAATTAGAAGGAGAGACCAAATCCCAACTCCAGTTTCAGACCTGGGGATAAGCCCCCTGCGACCTGGCCTGCCAGGGTGCAAGGACAGCAGCCATGGCACCTTGCCCACTGCCTCCATTGCCAGGGTCTGGCCACCTTCCCCACACCTCCTCCTGAGGACCTGTGAACACAGGGCCCACGAGCAGGTGATGTGTTGGGATGTGAAGAAAACCCGAAGCTGAGGTCCTGGTCTGGAAAGAGCCGACTAAAGAGGAAAGGGATTAAAGAGAAAGGGTATGGGGCGCCTGGGTGGCTCAGTTGGTTAAGCATCTGACTTCGGGCTCAGGTCAGTATCTCATGGCTTGTGAGTTTGAGCCCCATGTTGGACTCTGTACTGACAGCTCAGAGCCTGGAGCCTGCTTTGGAATCTGTGACTCCCTCTCTCTCTCTCTCTCTCTCTGCCCTTCCCCCGCTCATGCTGTCTCTCTCAAAAAATAAATAAATGTTATTTTTTTTTTTTTTTAAAGAGAAGGGTATGGAAAGTGTAAGAGATAGGAAGCAACTTAAATCCCGGCTTTGTGGCTCTTTGGCCTCATGACCTTGAACAAATTACTCAACCTCTCAGAGCCTGTTTCCCCATCAATAAAATGGGGG
This sequence comes from Panthera uncia, assembly GCF_023721935.1. Lineage (NCBI taxonomy): Eukaryota > Metazoa > Chordata > Mammalia > Carnivora > Felidae > Panthera > Panthera uncia. The sequence goes on along the minus strand of NW_026058120.1, from coordinate 49,325 downwards.
CTATTTAACAGTCTTTGCTTCGCAGAGGAGTTGTGAAGATCAAACAAGATCTGTATAGACATTTAACACAGTATCTGGCACTCCATGTGTGCTCACTCGGCTGATGCCAACTATCACTGCCATGACGAGGATAATGAGTAGGTAGACAAAGCTCAGCATAGTCACGAAGCCTTACTGTATCGTTATTGGTTTGGGGCTGTTTAGATGTTGTTGCATTAAAAATAAAATCAAGGCAAATTTATGGGAAGAGATATCAGTACTAGAGGGAATACAGGGTCCTGGGCCCCAAACACAGAAGAGCTCTAACTGCAGAACCCCAACTGTGGGTCCTTGGCTCAAAAAGTTTCACACAGGCAGCAATAAAGGTGGAGAACATAGATGTGCCTAACAGGAGAGCCAACTCAAACATCACACCTTCAACCCCAGCTGGAACAGCATCAACTCCATAAAGTAACCCAGGCAACAATTAGAGGCAGTCTATCTTTGATGGATCAACTAGAAGGGAATTACTACTTAATAACCACAGTGTTGGGTTAGATGAAATATTTCAAAGCAGGGACATTTATAAGAAAAATAAGCATAAAAGAAAAAATAAAAGACAGGCATCTTTGATGGTTAAAAAGACTGGGGCCTACAGTTCCCAAGGCAGTACTGGTGCTCAGTGTCCCTGGGTCCACTCTGTCATCCCTCCTGTATTCTCCACCTTGTTACCTCATTGGCAGACTAGGAATGAGTTTGAAAGCAACCATGCTTTTCTTTTTCCCCAAATAATTTTCTCCAATACAGATGAATACATGTTCATCACAGGGGCACCTGATTAATACAAGGTCATCATAGGAGTTACCTGGGCAGCTCAGTTGGTTAAACATCCGACTCTCTTGATATCAGCTCAGGTCATGATCTCACAGTCATAAGATTCTCTCTCTCTCCCTCTCTCTCTCTCAAAAATAAATAAATAAACTTAAAAAACACATGTTCATCATAGAAAGCTGGGAAAACAAGTTCTCAAAGAAAACACAATAATCCAACTACCAATGTTAACATGTTGATTTCTTGCTGCCAGTTTCTCTCTTTATGGCAAGTCATTTTTATTTAAAGAATAATTATACACAGCTTTCCTAAGATGGCAAGCATCTCTAAAGAATCAATAAAAGCAGTAGTAAGAATCAAGGGAACTTTAGACCTGGTTGACAAAAGGGAGACAATCATGCATGTGTGTGTATGCGTGCACACACACGCAGGTCTTGCTTCTCAGAGGCCTCTTAAACTCACAATACAGGATTGGTCACTATGGCCATAACTGAACTAAAAACTTAAACTTAGAGGATCAAAAAGGAAGTCCACCCACTAAAACAATGCTCTGTAAGTATCAAAAAGTCTAGCATTTCAAACAAGCATTTTTAAAAACACATTTTTTAAAAACCCAAAACCTATGATGTGTTCCTTGGCATGAATCTGGGTTGGTTCCTGGTGGGGTTCCAGGGTAGAATTTCAAAAGATACTGTAATTATTCCTCATGTCACTGATACCATTCTATCAGACTCAAATAAATCAAAATCATAATGAAAAATAAAAATAAAACTGAACCTCTCTGGCAACACACTCAGTGCTTAGAAAACATTAACTTTTACCAGCATCTTTTACAGTTGCCTCTTAAAATCATTTTTAATACTGCTTACGCAAGAGTAATGGGGGGAGTTGTTGACTAGTTTCAACAAACTCTACCTTCAAGGTTGCCCTCACCTATTTAATTGAGTTCCAGACAAGGATATCAGTTCAGTAGGAAAGAACTTTCCAATGAGATGAGCCACCCAACACTGAAAGGGGTGGCCTCTTGAAAGAGTGCCCCCCCCCCCCACGGCTGGAGGTGTGCAAGGACAGCTGTACAATGTAGTTTCTAAGGTCCCTTTAACTTTAACATTCCAAGTCTTCATTTCTCACAGTGGAAGTCCTGCCATGTTGCCTCCCCTCATTCTTCATGAATAAGACTGTAAGATCCCTGCTGTAAGACCAGCGAAGTCTTCCCCAGAATTCAGAAGGGCCATAAATAGTGGCAAAGGGCAGAAGGTAGGAGCCACTCACAAGCCAAGAGAAAACAGGTAAGGTCAGGGGCACCTGGGTGACTCAGTTGGTTGAGCGTCTGGCTCTTGATTTCATCTCAGGTCATGATCTCATGATTTGTGAGATTGAGCCCTGCTTGGGATTTTCTCTTTCTTTCTCTTTCTCTCTCTCTCTCTAAATAAAAAAAAAAAAATTAAATAAAAAAAAATTAAAAAAAAATTAAAAAAAACAACAACAAAAAACAGGCAAGGCAATTGGAATGACCTCTAGAATTGGACAGAGAATTCAGAGGTGTCTGTGGGTGGCTCTAGGAGCAAAGTAAAACTTTTGAGGCTCAGAGTAGGGTCTACATGCCTTACCCAGAGACGACTGTAGCAGCTTTTCTGAAAAAGGTGACACTTTTTAAGACTTCATACAAATTCCTCAGGGTCCCCAGAACACAGGCATCTCTACCACAGTCTTGCAAACTTTCAATATCACCGGTCAAATGCAGACAGAAGCCTCCCTTTGACGGCTATCCCAGAATGGAGAGCTCAAGGAAGGTACCTTCTAGGACTCCCAAGACGCCCAAGTCTGGCAAACAGTGGCCCTCACCATTAACTAGGATAGTGGATTTTCTCCATACTCGACTTTTATGGAAAAGCAAAGGAAAACAAAATAAGTTGATATTTGGTCTAAAAAAGCAACATCCAGGAGATGCCCTAATTCAGTTCAGATTCCAACAGGCTCTTAGTTTTGGTTGGTCCATGGAGCTAGTAACAATGCATGGCCCAATTCAAACCTAGAACATAGAATTTTGGAGAGATTTCAAAAGTCTTATTGGCAAGATGACAAAAAGCCAGAAGATGTGAATGTCACTCCACATAAGGAACCTTTGTCCCTCTAGGATAAGGCATGATACTCATGACTTTTAGAGAGGACAGGATTTTTCTTCCTCCAGAGATAATAGGGGATAGTGCACAGGGAGGGAGAAGAGAGCTAAACGCTCATCTTATATGGTGAGGTTGGTGATAATGCCCCAAAGCAGCAAAACATGCAAGTTATTGAGAAATGTGAAAATAAATACTAGACGAATCCATTAAGAATTGTAAGTGACTGCCACTGGGGAATGGGGGTAGAGGTGAGGAGGCAGGAAATCATGGTCCTATAAGACTGATTCTTAAAACTATATGGGTGTGTAACTTTGATAAAAACTACAAATTTTAAAAGGAAGGGGGGGGAGGGACTAGGGTAACTTGGATGCATCTATTTCCCAACTTAAGTTTTTATTTAAAAAAATAATACATTAGGGTTGGGGAGGAAAAAATACTACTTTAAGTAAATAATATTATTTCCAGATGTTTTAATAATTTTGTCCTGATTAAAGTCATACTGTTCATTGAAAAAAAGAAAAAGTTAGAAAATAACACCCCTCCAAAACAGGGAGAAAAAGGAAAAATCCTAATCACCATCCAGAGGTAACCACTGGATGACTTGGAGGTAGTTTCTTTTTATATATGTGCATATGTATATACATAGATCAATAAAAACAGAATTTTCTTTCTTTGGATTCATCCAACGATCATAAAAGGAGAAGGAATCTTTTCAAAGGTATTAAATTGGGCCTTAGCTTCTTACTTATCAATAAAGATTTCTTTCTGTAAGGATAGGCAGATCAGGTTGTCATATTTTAACTACATGACACATTTACAAAGCAAAAACAAATCCTTTTTTGCTAGTGGTTGGGATTTCCTCAGAATTCTTAGACCTAAGACTGCAGCACTGGGGCAGAGGCCTTCCTTACTGCAAATTGGTTTCACCTCAAATTGTGCTGTTTTCTCTTTGTGTCTTCTTTCTTCCTGTGCAAGTCTCTTTGCTCTTCTGTCTTCCTGCCCACTGGTCCCTAGCTTCCCTCCCCACTCCACTCCCGTCTCCTGTTTTAGTCCCCTCTCTCACACCTGTACCTTCTTCCTGCTGCCTTTGCTCAACCTGAAGCACTATGGAACTGAACTCATCTTCTAGCTATTTTTTGCATTTGCAGAATAGATTGGTCTTTAAGTTTAAAACAGGAACACAAAGTGTTCCATTTACCATTTTCTAAAGACCATTTTGAAGATTTAAAAACAAATTTTTTTAATGTTTATTTATTTTTGAGAGAGAGAGAGAGAGAGCAGGGGAGGAGCAGAGAGAGGGAGACACAGAATCGGAAGCAGGCTCCAGGCTCTGAGCTGAGCTGTCAGCACAGAGCCCGACGCAGGGCTCGAACTCATGGACTGTGAGATTACGACCTGAGCTGAAGTCGATGCTTAACTAATGGAGCCACCCAGGCACCCCTCCCTTCCCTTTTTTTAAACAAAGGCAGCCATGAGCCCCAGTGCCTAGGACCTGACCGGGAAACCCTCAGAAAGAAAAAGAGCTCAGACCCCTGCCTGGAAAAGCCAGTGCACATCTGGAAGACTCCTTGTGTGGGCAAGGGAGTTTCTCAGGGAGAAACTTGTGGTTTCTCAGGGAGACCAGGTAGAAGGACTAATGTCAAAGTCAACTCACACTGTACCTGGGTCACTTGCAGGTGGAAGGGGCATGTACCCAGCCCCGCTTCACCTGGGGGTGGGAGGGTGAGTAGTAGCTCCAGAAGGCAAGCCTGAAACTGTCAGGGTATCCAGCTAAAGAACCACCTACTCCTCTCTCCATCCTTCTGAGAGGGACCTACCTCTTTTTCTCAGCTTCAAAAATGAGTCTTTTTTTTCCCCATGAAAGCTTCTTTTAAAATCAGGTCACCCCCATCCTACACGTAGAAGATTTTTTTTATAATCCAGACACTGGACATATCTTAAAAGAGATTTTTGGGTTCTGTTTACTCTTTGAAATGTAAGCTCTCTCTCCCCTGGCCCTAACAGATCTGTGCATTTCATATGGCTGCCCTTTACAGCTCCAAGTATCTGAGAAAAAAATATTGACCAGGACAGACCCAGGCACAATCTTAGGTCTGCAACAAGAGGCCTCCCACGTAGAGAATGTGGATCTGTTCTGGTAATCCAGCCAGCAGCGAATCCACCTGCAGCCTTATCACCCAGCCCTCACTTCTCATTTTAGCCCTATGCTCTTAATGCACTTCTTCCCGTTAGATGCTTCCCAGACACGAGCACGCAAGGCGCTGTATCTCCTGCACGTCCCAGAGCCCATGTCTAAAAAGGAATAAGGTCTGTTTGACAGGCTTGTATCTCCAGGAATGAATACTCCAGGAATGAATACTGGTTCTTAATGACCTCTGCATTCTTCTCAGTAACTGTTCCCAAGCCATCTCCTTATGAAGATACATGAAAACTTACGGGGGGGGGGGGGGGAATGACAGCACAAATAAAGCAGTTTTGTTTTCCCCAAGTATTTCCTTAAGAAAGTCAGGCACTAGCTTCAGTTCTGAGAAATAAACCGGTAAATTCCCATACAGTAAGTTTGCTACAAATGATGTAGGCAACAGGGTTGGGTGGGGGGATTGGTGGAGGGGTGAATAGAAGGGATGGACCGGTTCTCATCAAAGAGCAGCAAGATGAGACGTGTTTTTACACAGTGGCAAATGTTCCTTTTGGACTTGCTTCAAACCTGTGTGTGGGCTGATTCTCTGAAATAAACAAAATTCTCTTGTATAACAGAGGTTAGGGGTGACTAAGAGAGTGAGGATTCTGACGGAAAAGAAGTCACCCACAAATCCCCACCTCTGACTAAATAAGATCAGTTCTACCCGCACTGGGTCTGGAGTCGGCAAAGCCAGACAAGGGATGCGGTACCATATCCAAGTGTCCGTGTAACCCCAGATGGGTGCATACGTGCTCCAGTTTAAGTTCAAAGACAACCTGAACAGCTTTGAGAGCACGGACATGCCCTGTTCCACCCAGCAAAGAGATGGAATGCCAATCCTGGCTTCAGTCAGCTCTCATATGCCACCACGGGAGGCATGATGTCCTGAACAACAGTTGGCCAAACACGTGTGAGGGAGGTGCAGCTGCTGGGCTTTCATGTTTACCAGGAAGAAAGAGTGTTGATTTTGCAGATTTCTGATCATGTTTTTACAGCCAGTGTTATTCCCAACCCGTTTTAAAATGCAATCTGAACAACACCCCTTTCCTCATGAGTCTCCTTGAACTTAAGTGGTTCCACTGGCCCCGGAAGCCCTTTGGTCTCTACTGGCCACACCTGAGTTTGGCCAAGCAGCAGGGTAAAGGGAACTAGGACCTCCGCAATGGCAGCACTGGCAGGAGAAGAGTATTAGATTCAGAGGCAGGCCACCTGGGCTTACAACCATGGTCCCAAGCAGCTGCAAGATCTCTGTGGGCCATCTAGGACCATCTAGGGAGGACTCTTGTCGCTCCAATGATCTTTGGGTCTGTGGTTGTACTATACGGATTTCATGCTCTTACTTTAAATTTAGTTACCCAAACGCAAGAAACCACGAAAATTAAAAAGGAATAGAATGAACTGAGAAGTTACTTTAGACCAAGCAGAATGGGCAAAGCACTCGGCAATCTTGCCGAAGGGACCTGGCATGCCACCATAGAAATGATCCGGCTAGAAAGAGCCATTTACAAAATGCTGAGGGTTTGCCCAGGCCCTTTTGAAAACTGGGTTTTTGGGTTGTTTCCTGAATTTTTTCCCCACAATCCTGAACATTGACTATTATGTAGAAAAAAGAAAAAGAAACATTTAAAGGGACAAAATAGATCCTTGGGAGACACAGGAAAAATGCTGTTTGAAGTAAGGGCCTTTTCTTTCTTTCTCATACACACACATTCAACTAGCCTTAGGAGTAATCTGCTGCCACAGCTGATACCCAGCTAACTCTGTTGTAGCCAGAAGCTTCTGCCAACCACTGAGGCAGTGGAATAGTTATCTGACCAGGTCCCTTCCTGATGCTGGTCCATTTTTGGTGAAAACCTCAAACTTCAGTTAGGGCCCAGACTTGCCTGGAGCTCCCTTCTTGGAAGTACCATCTGACAGTAATCCTCAAGGGCCTGTACTAAAAAGAAAACACACACACACACACACACACACACACACACACACACGACTCTCCATGTAAAACACTGGATGTCAAGCCAGTTCTAGACCCTTACTGCCATGGTCTTGAGATCTGTGCAGGCATCAAGCAGTGACCAGCCCAGAAACATCATAGTGAACCTACCTATCCCACCACTGATTAGATATCTATAGGCCCAGTGCCATCTAGACACAACTTCCATCATGCTTACAACAAAAACACAGAGATAAAAATCAGCCCAGTGAAAGCTAGTCAGACAGCCATATAAAGCAAAAGAAGTTAAAAACTCATTATCAGTCGTAAGAAGTTGAGAGAATGGATCAAGTGTTGGCCACAAAGGTCACCCAGACTTTGCACTAGACCTTGGGGTAGGCGTAGTTTAAATGGAATATGATAGAAGGTAAAAGATCTCTTTAGTGGCCAAAACAGAAATCCCGAGACTTTCTTCTCCTCAAAGAACCAATGGCCAGGTCATCTGTTGGCCAAGAAAGCCAACATTAAACAAACCACCCCCCAGCCCCACAGCTTTGTCTTATGTATGGAAATATAGACTCGAAGGAAAACAGACATCCAAGCAGGGGCTCCTGGATGACTGGAGTAAAAGTGCCCACCACATGTTGGCAGACTGAAAAGCAAGTCAAATTCTCTTTAATTGTCTCCCTAAGCCTAGGTCTCAGATCCCTAAAAATCTCTCCAGACCTGAGAAATCAGTCTTTGAGGGTGTAGCCAGGGAATCTGTGTTTTAAACAAGCTACTCAATATGCAAAAGTGTGAGAACTGCTGCTAGCCTGTTCCAGCCTGCCTTCTTCTGAAATGGGGTAATTAAGGGAAAAGTTGGGTGTCTCAATTAGGAAAGAGATTTAAGCAGAAACCACACGTCACGGAGACAGAGGGTAAAGTGTTAAAGCAATTAGTGGGAAATCTCTTAGGGTAAGAGAGAGAGAACATAAAGATGAGCCACCCAGCCCCATAGGGAGATTCTCCCTCTACTACAACCTTGAAAGATCACAAGAAAGAGGATTTCTTTACAGGAACCAAAGAGGGCTTCAGTTTGGGTGGACCTGAGCCAAGATCCATTGGTGAGAGAGTTCACCAATGTGGATGGGACTAAGTTTGGCCCAAAGCAACCTGCAAGAGATACCCTCTGCCCCTGAGTAGTGGAGACTTCCAAAAGCCATCCTAAGTCCTAAGGGATCCAAAGAAACAGAGAGGATGCTCCCACCCAATTCCAGACATCACAGACACTGACCTAGGGTCACCAGTGCCCACTCAGCTCTATGTGGCTACAACATGGCCTGCACAGACCACCACACGCACTATCCCCCAACGGTCCATGGGTTTCAGCTATCACTCTCTAGGCCTGAGGCAGTGGCAGGGCCGAGAGGCTCCAGATCTAAGTGGTATCTGTCAGTGGTTCTCAAAGTGTGGCCACCAACCCAACAGCATTAGCATCACACAGGAAAGATTTAAAAATACAAATCCTCTGGCCCCACTCTAGCACTACTGGATCAGAAAATCTGGAGGAGCTGCCCAACAATGTGTGGCTTAATGAGCCCTCCAGGCGATTCTGATACAGCTGAAGTTTGAAAAGTGGCATGCTATTAACAATGTGAACCATAACAGTGAATCAACAAAAGTGGCATCCCTTCACATAGGCCTACAAAACATTTTTAAACATTATCTCATGGATACCCTCTTCTAGTCCTAAGGTCCCATAATTCAATTAAATCTCACACCAACGCTGAGGAAATAAAGCCGCATTATCATGCCATTTTACAGGTAAAGAGATTGAGGCTCAGAGAAATGAAGTGACTGACACGTTGCCCCCATCTAGAGCTCACTCACTAACCACAGAAGAGTGACAGAGACCTAACTCTCAGCAATTAAAAGTTACCAGTCCACATCAAATTCTTTCCCCATGGCCCACAGGGAGACTGCAGGCAGCAGGAATGAAACTGGCATTCTTTCTTTCTATCTGGCCCACTCTTACTCACCTCAAGTGACTATTTCTAAGACCATCCTCCATTAATGCTGGATTTGAACTGAAAAAGCAATTTTAAAACCACTGTGAGACAGATTCACTTAGTCTAAATGCTGACCTGACAGAGACAACAATCCTCAACGGGGTAAGTGGGCCATGCTCCAAAAGTTCATTTATAAGTTGGAGGGCTGGGACTCAGATCGCATTTTCCCCATGGACACAACATGGAGATGGTGGTTGGATCCCCAGGTCAAGCCACAAAACTCGATCTGCAAGAGGGAGAGGCAGAAGGGTACAGGTAGGTTTGGCAGTGGCCCAAACGGTTCAGATCCCAACTTTCCCATCATTAACCAACATGAGACAAAACTCAAGTCGCTTAGCCATTCTGAGCCTCAGTTTCTTCACCTGGAAATCGTAATACTCACCTTGCAAGGTTGCTGAAGAAATTAAACGACACTGTACATACGGTGCTTGCCACACAGTAGACATTAAAAAATATAAACTATAACCATTTGTTGAACTCCTAAAGTAGCAGTCATACTATATTTTTGCCCCAAAAACTATGAAGTTAAAAAAAAAAAAAAACAGCAAACACATAAAATTACAAAAGGATTAAGGGCAGGAGAATTGACTGCCTCCTAAAAGACCAAGGGAAAGGAAGGAGGGTGGCTGGTCACTCATAATTCTCCCTTCTCGTCTGCCTCCAGTTCTTAGCTCAATTGTGACTACTTTGGAAACCTTCCTTGGCCTCCCAGACCAGGTCAAATTTCTCCAGTGCATGCTCCAAAGGCCCCAAATACTTCTTCACAACCTTACAAGCATTATAATTTTATCTTTAATCACTTAATGTCTATCTTCCCCACAACCCCATAAGCTCCAAGGAATCAAGGCCTAGGTCTGCTTATGCTCACAGAAGTGTCTTGCCCTGCGCCTGGAACACAGTAGGTCCTCAAGTGTTTAGAGAATGAATCCTACCAGGGCAGCTGGGCAGGGATGGGTAAAGGAAACAGGTTATGTGCAGCTGGCTGTATGCACAAGTTGGTGGTCTAAGACTCAGGGTTACCTGGAGAAGCATGCAACTCTTTTTCTCTCGCCCCAATAAAATCAATCTGCCTCTGCCATATCACTCGGCCAGTAAAGGGAGGATTATTAAACCACAGGCGTCCCCTTCCAATGGGTACATGTCCCCCAGGGCCTCAGTCTGCCCACGGGGCAAGTCCCGCACGAAGATGGTGTAGGAATGCAGGCAGGTTTGGGATTTACTGCAGTTCTCCCTACCTCAGACTCCATTAAAGAGGAGGGAAGGAAGACCCCACACTCACCCCAGCCTCAACTCTGAAGCAAGCCATGGAAAATGCTGTTAGCTGCAACGTAATGACTGTCTGTATGTACCAGGGAACAGTCTGGGGTGATCCGCAAAACCTAACGAGGTGGGGGTATGGTTCCCATCCTAGAGATGAGGAAACAGAATCAGGGAAGTTAGCAGCACGCTCACAATCATATAGCTAATAAGCAGCAAAGCCAGAATTGGAACCCAAATTAGATCGCAGAGTGTTTGCTTTTAGCCATATTCAGCTACTTATCCCCATGCTGACGCGGTGTAATTTTCTCCAGACCGTGAAGGACATACAGGCCTCGGTGAGCCAATGTAATGGTATAAACGCAGAAAGCAGACAATTCTACTCTGGGTTCTTCTACTACCATGTGGCCCAGGGTAAATCATTTTACCTGCCTGGATGCCAGGAGGCTTCCTTCCCAGTAATGTAAAAGAGGGGACTAGATGCCCATTACCAGAGGAGACCCAGTGCATTGGGCACATACAAACGCCTGCCAGTCAAAACGCATCACATCTTCCAGGCCTTCACCCAGGGCCCCACCGTGAGGCTGCTCAGCCCTCCCTCACCCAAAGTGGAGGTTAGCCAGAGCCAGAGACCTTGCGCTTTCTGGTAGGGAAGAAAGGAAGGGCAGAGGTGGCCACTGACTTTTCTACTAGGCTCCCTGAAACTGGCTTGGAATGAAGCAAGGATAAGAAATAAGGGAAAAGACCCTGTGTACCATATGTTTAATTAAACACAAACCTCCCATCTATAGCAGGAAAAGGAAAAAATATCCTTTGCTGTGTAAGCAGGTGTTTGTCCCAAGTTTCCCTCAGGCTCATGCTCACCAGCAGTCTATGCTGCACCAGCTCCCTCTGGTACGTGTTCAATATATAAGCCAAGGCCAACTGAAGGATCAGCCTCCAGAGGCCAAGGCCATCCATCCAAGCAATGATCTCTCCCTCGTGTCAGCCCCTGCACTGCTGTACAGAGTGATCTGGGATTTACAGTCTCTCTTCCAAGCCTTACAAGGTCAAAAATGTTCAAGTTGTGTAATTCCTAGGCTGAAAAGGCTGTGGAACAGCACAGACGTGATGGCCAATACAAACGACACTTCAGAAGCCAAAACACAATAGCCGAAAAGCAGAGTCAGCAACGGGCACAGCGGGAGCCGACGAGCCTGGTGCTGGCCAGCAGCCCCTGTAAAAGTCACCACCTCCTGCTGGTCTCTGCCAAGGGTGAGCACCGTCACCCCCAGCACCAAAATAGGAGTCACAAATAGTGGACATCCATTTTCGGGAAGGTTGCCGACCCCTGAGCCATCACACTCTTTGCAAAAGCCATACAGACTTTTACACAAACAGCAAGGCATGGGGAAATGACCAGAGCCATTTTGTAAAATGTTCATCAAAATAAAGCCTGAGCGGGGCACTTGGCTGGCTCAGTCGGAAGAGCTTGCAACTCCTGATCTCGGGGTCATAAGTTCTCCACGTTGGCTGTGGAGATAACTAAAAAAATAAATATACTTTAAAATAAATAAATAAAGCCTGAGCTAGGAGGAGCAGGAGTGGGGGTAGAAAACATCCCCCTTCTTTACAAGCCTCAATGTACTGAATCCAGCAACACATACAGAACACTTCAGTGGCAGGGGCGTCAGGAGAAACAAGGAAAACTGAATAAGAGGAGAAGAGAAGGGAAAAGAGAGAACGGGGCTAAAGACGACGCCCAGCATCAAGTTAGCCCACCTGAAGCCGCCTCAGCCCTACCTGCCCAGGCTGTTCGAGAGGGGGGTCTGCAACTCCCCCAAACAGCAAAGACATAACAAACCTGACAAACCAATTGTGCTACATGAGCACCCAATCCCCTGCAAAAGAAGAAAAGCCAACGGACATACGCTGAGTGGACCCACCACCAAGAGGGCAGACACAGAACGAAGACATTTTCTACCTTCTAAAATAAGCTCAAAATGCCTGAATATACTTAGACAAGCCCTTTAAATGATAAAATATATTTATAAACTGAGAATTTTAAGGTATTTAAAAATAAAGTGTTATGCTTGTGTACTTGAGAGAGCACAAAGAACTACCGGGACTGTGCACGAAATGCCAGGAGGCCTCAGAAGACTGAGGACAGATTTCATCTGTGAGATCCAAAGCTATGGTTCCAACGCCTCAGGGAAAAGGGTAGTGAGCAGCTAAACTGAGGGCAACAGATTTTCACCTTCCATAAAATGTGTTCAAACAGACATTTCTACAAAGATATTTAAAGTGGTTTTTAGGGGCTCCCAGGTGGCTCAGTTAAGCATCCAACTATTGATTTTGGCTCAGGTCATGATCTCACGGTTCATGGGTTTGAGCCCCACGTTGGGCTCTGTGCTGACAGTGTAGAACCTGCTTGGGGTTCTCTCTCTCTCTCTCTCTCTCTCTCTCTCTCTCTGCCCCTCCCCCATGTGCTTGCACTCTCTCTCAAACAAACATTTTTTTAAATAAAAAATAAAGTGGTTTTGTATATTGACCGGAGTATGCTGAATACCATCTCCTTTACTGTTAAAAAGACACAAAGGATGGTTCCAGTTCTATCTGTGCCCTAGATTCAACATAACTGCCACAAATGGGTCCTGCACCAGATGCCAAGACAGAAGAGTGTTTATAAAACACCTATTGTGTGCCAGCCTTCACAGCTAAGGTCCCACGCTTGCCTGACTCCTGGTCTTCCAAGTCCCCAAATGGGCATGACCGGGTAAGCATGGAGAAAGAGGACTGAAGGTCGGATCATGCCTTCAGAAACAGCTGATGTTTAACAGCAGGCAGAGGTGCGCAGCATACAGAGGGAGCTCAATGCTCCATGTAACTGAGGAATATGTCAGCCCTAATTTAGAGATGACTTTTTTATCCAAAGAGGCTGACAAGTGCAGACTGATTAACCCTTTCATCATCCTTTCTCTAATGGCTTCTGAGTCAATCCTCCTGCCCTCAGGACCTCCTCATTGAGGGCAGAATTCTCTCCCCTAATTTTATCTTTGTTTCTGGTCACGAATAAGACTGAATTTAGGGTTCAGCTGGACCTCAGAGCAGTAAAAAAGTAAAAACTGGGCTGTCCCGGAATAAGTAAGAAGTTACATCACCAACTTCAAGAAGACAAGTTTTCCAGGCACTCAGAAAGCTCAGAGCCAGCTCCTAGTGTGGTTACAGATTAGAGAGGGACAAGAAGGGTGGGGAAGCTTTTACACGGTCCCAGAACCCAACCCAGAAGGGCCTCCTTTCCTCCCTTCTTACCTGTTGCTGATTATTCCCTTTTCGTTTTTCTAGTCAATCAACACATATCTGAACCCTTAACATATGTGTGTTTCCCACTTTATCGAGAACATAATGGAACTGTACATAGCACCTGACATTTTCTGATGTCAGCCCTTCAGAGATCCTGTAGGAAGTCTTGTGTAACATGATCTCTCCAAGTGAAATTTGGCCAAATGTTATTTTACGTACGTGGACCGTGACTCCCATCAGTACCCTACACCCAGCCAACTTCATGTCAATATTTGGAATCACTGGTGCAAAGTACTGATAAAGGTAGGGCCAGAGTGCTTTCTGTACACCGCCTCTAGTACACACATCAGCCAATTTACAAGGCTGGTGCTAACAATCAAATAGTAATAATGAATAACAGCAGCCATGATGTATTGAGCACCTGCTCATAGGTTCGGCACTAGGCCAGTGCTTACACACACTACTTGGTTCAGTCCTTACAACAGCTGTGAGGTCAATTTTATCATCCCAATTTAATGGAGAGAAAAAGCTGAGCTCAAACACCCTGCCTGCAGTCACATAGCAAGGAAGAGGCAAAGCCAAATCTGGACCCAGGGCGGCCCAACAACTCTTTCTCTCCCCAGTGGAGAGGGATGAGACAGGACTCAATGTCTGCAGCTAATACAGCAAGGCCCTCCCCAGTTCTGGGTGCCCAGTTTTCTGTGTATGGACATGACTGGTGGAAATGAATGCTAAAGATGGGAAATCTAGTGCCAGAAATACCATGGGGCATCGTGGCAGTAAATGCCTGTTTATTTTTCATAATTTTTAAGGAGGGGGGGAATCCACATGTAAACATTTTATGTCCCCAGTAATGTCACTTATTCCCAAACCATTATCTCAAGCTTTTGCACTTGAACATTTGGAAAATAACTCTTTGGTATGTAAACGACTTCAGCACAGAGAAGCAAGGTCTGACCTAATCAGTCTGGGTTGCAAAGAAGCCGTCTGTATTGTTTTACTCAAGATGCATCCAAGAGTTGTCTAGAACTTTCAAGTCTCAAATACTCCAAGGGATCTGGGCTATCGCAGGATTATCAGTTTCTCGACTTCATCCTCAGGTACTGCAGATGAAAATGACCAGGCTGCATGAACACTGCCAGCCTGGCTCAAGCTCCTGACCCCACAGCAGGCCTGCAGCCAAGCTCTGCAACCCTGGACTGGGGCACATGTGTGTGGTGTTAAAAAAACAAAAAACAAAACAAAACAAAACAAAAAAAACTAACAAGAGGCAATATACTGCCATTTGGAAAACCAGAGAAAATAAAACCACATTCACCAACATTCCTAACACAGTATTATTATTCTGGGACATTTTCTTGCAGCTGTTTCCCCCTCCCCCACTATATACATTCAGCATGTGATTGCGACTATAGCTTCTATACAATTCAGTTTCCTGTTCCTCCAACTACTGCTTCACCTTGATTATCAAGAGTCACCTGTCCAGTGGAGCTTTTCCTAGCCATCTCCCTACCCAGGTGAAACAGACCTTTTTCTCCTCTGTGCTTCCACTACCCTCTTAACACACTTGAATCATGCTCCTCTAAAATTTAAAAAAAAACTCTTTTTAATGTCTGTCTATTTTTTGGGAGAGAGAGGAACAAAGCACTAGCAGGGGAGGGGCAGAGAAAGGGGGAGACCCAGAATCCCAAGCAGGCTCCAGGATTTAAGCTGTCAGCACAGAGCCTGACATGGGGCTCGAACCCACAAACCACAAGATCATGACCTGAGCCAAAGTCGGACGCTTAACTGAACCACCGAGGCGCCCCCAAAATTTTAGTCAT
Source organism: Panthera uncia (assembly GCF_023721935.1). NCBI lineage: Eukaryota > Metazoa > Chordata > Mammalia > Carnivora > Felidae > Panthera > Panthera uncia. The sequence goes on along the minus strand of NW_026058120.1, from coordinate 33,867 downwards.
TAGCTGATACATCAGGCTCCCACTATAAACCATAGCCTTCCAAAGCAGTCTGGTTGTAAGCTTCGATTATTTTTCACATAGTTGGCAGAAATGAACCAAAATATTACCAGGGGCCAAGTTGGAGTGGTGTGCCATGACTGATTTATTTTAGCACCCCTTCCATTTTTTTATATGGTTCCAAATTTTCTTTACATAATATATCATTTCTTTCATGCATATTTCACGGACTATAAAAGTTTCTTAGAACTGCAATTGACCAACTGCAAAATCACACAAAGGAGGAAAGGGTCTGATGGCAGGAGACATGGGCAAGTGTCCCCAGTTACAGTAGGAATATGGGCAAACCTGCCATCTACAAGTAAATAAGCCCTGATAACTACAAACCAATGAGGATTCCTGGTGAAATTACACAATGAATGGCTTGAGGACATTTAGAAAACAATGTGAACGTGGGTACATGATGACCAAGTCATGCCAAAAAGCAACCAGTGTTCTTTTGTTGTGATGACCAAATTGGCAGACCACGTGAAATGTGAGCTAAAATATATCATGATTTCAGCAAAGCATCTTAATCTCCCATGATTCACTTAAGTTAGGGAAACAGAGTCAAGCAGCTTGTATTAGCGTAGGACTATGGAGCCCATTGAACTACCCCCCAAAAACGTACATCACTCCCTCCTGCTTTGGGCCATACTGTACTTGGTACATACCCATGCCCCTCTCATAGCACTTATTAAACTTGACTGAGCTATTAGTCTGTCTTCCTACTAGACCAGGGGTCAGTACACTATAGCCCACAGGTCAAATCTAGCCAGTCACCAGCTTCTGTAACATTTTATTGGAATAATCATGCTATTTGCTCACATGTTGTCTATAGCTATTTCGGTGCTACAAGGGCAATTAAGTGTTTACAACTGACTGTATGGTCCACAAAGCCAAAAATATTTACTATCTGGCCCTTTAGAAATAAAGTCCTCCAGGGGCCCCTGGGTGACTCAGTCGGTTGAGCATCTGACTTCAGCTCAGGTCATGATCTCGCGGCTCCAGAGTTCAGGCCTCGAATCAGGCTCTACGCTGACAGCTTAGGGCCTGGAGCCTGCTTTGGCTTCTGTGTCTCCCTGTCTCTCTGCCCCTCCCCTGCTCACGTGCATGCATGCTCTCTCCTTCTCTCAAAAATAAATATTAAAAAAAATTTTTTTAAATAATAAAGAAAGTCCTCCAGCCTCTGTACCAAATGATGATCTCCTCTCGGGCAAGAAGGTAGTCTTAACTCTGTGTACCCTCAGCACTAACACACTGTCTAGCACACAACAGGCACACATTAAACATCTGGTGAGTAACTATGTCCACCGGTATCTTTAATGGCTTGATGATAAGCTAGAGAAAGGTTACTGACAGCATGATGCAGTAGTCAATTCTCAGCCACACCCTGTCCATTGTCTTGACAATGATGACTAAAGATGGACACAGGAGGCAGACTCACCAAACCCCCAGATGGCACAAAGCGGAGAAGAAGAGCTAATGCTACAGATGACTGAATCCAGATCCAAATGACCCCAACAGCCTAGCATCCTGGGCCAAATACAAAGCCGGTAGTGCAAGTGCAAGCTGGGGGCAGTTCCAAACTTCCTCCCGTCTGAGCTACCCGCCCTGCCAACCATTCATGTGAAACGGAGCTGGGTGCTGTTGCTGACTGCAAGGTCCATCAGAGCCCACAGTACAAGAGTAATGCAATCCTAAATGGCATCAAAAGTAGGACAGTGTCCAATTCACAAGAAAATGGGAATACTCCCACCGTACCCCATAGCACTCAGGCCACAAGTAGAGGATTCCACTCAGGATACCACACTGTTTTAAATGGGTTACAATCACATAATTTAAGAGGCACCCAACAGTTTATAGTGAAAAGTCCCCCTTCTACCGGGTCCTGTGGTCACCCAGTCTCCTCCTCAGAGGCAGACAAGGTTACCCGTTTTTATGTTCCCTTCCACAGGTACTATACACATATGTAAGCAAATAAACGTATCTTGTTCTCCCCTTTTATTGCACAAATGGTAGCACAGTTCTGCTTTTTTCACTTAAAAACTCCATCCTACAGAATTCCAAGACAGTACTTGAAGAAAAGCCTCATTCCTTCTGGGGCTGCACAGGATTCAGTTGCATGGAGATTCTAGATGGATCCCAGGCTTTTGCTACTACAGTGTGTAAGAAATAAACAAACACTGTCATTTCTCACCTCTGCAGGTATATCTGTAAGATTCTGAGCACTGGAATTACAAGTATAAACAGCAGGTGCATCTATAATTGTGTCAAATGGGACACTGTCTTTTCAAGAGACTTATGGACAAAATGGAGTTTCCCAAAAGAGGGGGCAGGGAATTACGTCCCAGAAGGAAAAGTAGAGGCTTAATGTAGAGAAAGAGGGGCTGGGAGAAAAGACAAGCATCATCAGCTTCAAAGATCCACGGCTACCCACCAATAACTTCAGTCCTCCTTTACTTACCAACATGCCGCACACAGCCTCAGAGGCTCACAGACATCATCCCACTCGACTGATACCACAACCCTGAAGGATGGGTATGTTTATTTTCACAATGAAGATAAAGAAACTGAGGCCCGAGTCTTCTTATCAAAAGCCACAGAGCTGATAGTGGGCAGAGTCGGGAGTCAAACCAAAGCCAGTAACCACCGTCTGTGCTCCTAACCCCATAACCCCTGGCTCTTCCAGCCCAGACTGCTCAGAAGAAGCACCTGGGCGGCTTCTGCACAGGCCCCGCCTTCAGATCCTGATCTAACTCCTCAGGGTGCAGTAGGCAGAGGTTGAAAAGCCCAGCTCTGGGGCTGAGTCGGTTGCGGTCTTCGGCTCAAGGTCATGATCTCGCAGTTCGTAGGTGTAAGTCCCGTGTAGGGCTCTGTGCTGACAGCTCGGAGCCTGGGGCCTGCTTCCCATTCTGTCTCTCTCTCTCTCTCTCTCTCTGCCCCTCCCCTTCTCACACTCTGTCTCTCTCAAAAAAAAAAAAAATAAACGTTAAAAAAAAAAAAAGGCCCAGCTCGCAGGTGAATCCAAGGTGCAGTTCAGTCTAGGGACTCTCCAACTAGGCAGGTATCAGAATCACCTGGACCCTGTGAAAAAACAATTTGCAGGCTCCACCCCCTGAGTTTCTGAGCCAGCAGGTTTGGGGTGGTGCTGCAGCATTTACACTTCTAGCAGGTTCCCAGGTGATGCTGATGCTGCTGGCCCAGACCTGTGCTTTGAGAACTACTGCTCCTAATAATCAACAATTCATACTCCTCAAGATCCATCAACCAAGAAACTTTCACTGCTTTAGAAGGTCGAATGGGATAATGTCCTCTGTAAAATGAAGTGATACTCAAGTGTCTTAGCCCAGTTCATACAGGTTGCAAGTGGTACAAAACCTTTGCTTCTTTCTTTCTTCTTTTTAAAGTGAATGTCTTTGCTTTCTGACATCTAGTTCAATGCTCCCTCCACTGTACTAACATGGGACTCTAAGTTCCAGGAGGCAAAAACCTTGTCTACCTTGTTTACTATCTCATTTCTCCTGATTCTAAAAGCCAGTGCTCAACACGTATGCCTGAATGAGTGAATCATGTCATGTAAATATAGTGAGAAATGTCCTAAAGGAGAAAATTATCAGACAAGTTGATGATAGCTCATATTAAACAATTCTAATAATCAGAAGCATTAAAAAAATAAATGGAACTGCCTCAGTGAACAGTGAGCTCCCTGTTCTTGGAAACACACCAGTGAAAGCTAACCAGCCAAGTGACAACAATGTCACAAAGCAACTATATACTCCAAGGTGACCTCCTGAACCTCTAACAGCTTTTGCAAAGCTGAATTTTAATTCTTGTGTATTCCAGTAGAGAGGAGGTACTCTAAATCCTTCTTGATTATTGGTCAACTAGCCTGCCAACAGCTTCACTATGTATTTACACTAATCACTGCATGCCCGTGCCTCAGTTTCCCCCAACACAAAAGGAAGAGGTTTGTCAAAATCAGTCTCTGGAGATTATCTAATGACTGGCAAATAATAAACAGCTAACAGATGTACCAAAGTACTTAACATGCATAACATGTCTTTTTCTCTTCGCTGCCTTTCCGCAGTGCAACTAATCCTGCATCTAATGATAGGTCCAGGAAAATTAAACTTAAGGAAAAACAAGGGCATGTTCCAAATCATACTGTCCACCCTTTGAATACCATGCCTTCACCAGTTTAATCACCAGCCTATCATTGTTCTTTTAAAAACCATCCTTCCAAAATAAGTTACAGAGAGGGAGACAAACCATAAGACTTTAAATACAGAGAACTGAAGGTTGATGGGATGGGGAAAATGGGAGATGGGCACTGAGGAGGGCACTAGTTGGGATGAGCACTGGGTATGGTATGTAAGTGATGAATCACAGGAATCTACTCCCGAAGCCAAGACTACACTGTATACCCCATATGTTAGCTAACGTGACAATAAATTATTTAAAAAAAAACTAACAAAAATAAAAATCCATCCTTCCAGCAGCCACATATTGGGCACATTGTGGGCAGAGAATTGTGCAAGGCCCTCAGGCAAGGCAGATGGGTCACGCAGGCCCTGCCTGCTTGGGCGCATACCCACACCTGCCGCTTTCATCGTTTAAAGCCAGCTTTGCATTTCTCCGACCTGGGTAATATTGAAAGGTTCATCAGAATTTACTAGCATAGAAATTTGTTTACAGATTGATTTTGACAAGGAAAACAGAATAATAGAACAAAATTATTTGATCCAGAGGAAAGTTCTTAATTTTTGAGGTCTAGGATACCAGGTGCCAAGGTTTCATCTCTATGATGGGCCAGCCTACAGTGCTATGCCTGGTCCAACTCTCGCCAAAGACTGTCTCATTCACACCTGAATACGATGAGGGTGTCAGACTGAGAGTGGTCTTGGGTAATGGCTTCTCAAAGTCACCAGCACTGTGGTGTCTTAGGGGCTATTAGATTTGGGGGGCTGGGGGAGATAGGAAGCTAGGGAAAATTTCCACGCAGCTATATACAGCCCTCATTTACTTTGAACATTAAAAACTGTGTTTTCAGGGGCGCCTGGGTGGCTCAGTCGGTTGGGCGTCCGACTTTGGCTCAGGTCATGATCTCACGGTCTGTGAGTTCAAGCCCCGCGTTGGGCTCTGTGCTGACAGCTCAGAGCCTGGAGCCTGCTTCAGATTCTGGGTCTCCCTCTCTCTCTGACCCTCCCCCGTTCACGCTCTGTCTCTCTCTGTCTCAAAAATAAACAAACATTAAAAAAAATTTTAAAAACTATGTTTTCAGACACAATATCAAAGAATGGGAACACAGGAGGCAGCTATTAAAATATGGTGAGCCTCGGGGCACCTAGGTGCCTCAGTCAGTTAAGCGTCTGACTTCAGTTCAGGTCATGATCTCACGGCTCGTGAGTTCAAGCCCCGCATCAAGCTCACTGCTGTCAGCACAGAACCTGCTTTGGATCTTCTGTCCCCCTCTCTCTACCCTTTCCCTGCTTGTGCTTTCAAAAAAAAAAAACAAACAAAAAATTATGGTGAGCCTCCCTTAATCACCTCACAAAGATGATGGAAGGGGAACCAAAGCAGAGACACTTTTTGTCGAACAGAAGAGGAACCCTTTGGCTCCCTGTTCGACGACGCAGATGACCTTGTCAGGATGCAGGAGACCGAAGGGGAGGGACCCAGAACAGGGAAGCCTGTCAAACATCCAGAGCCAAGATGAAAAGCAAGACAGGTGTTTCTCATAATGATCCATAAACAGATTCTGACAGTCACATTCAGGTGCGTGTTAACAAGGCTTTTCTTCCTTAAGGAATATCAAAACCAGACTGCGGATCGGGTCCAGCCAGGACACCTAAACTATGAGCAGTTTGCTGAAGGTGTCCTGCAGGGATAAAACATTAAGAAAGCTAACTCTTTATCTTCCCACTTCCTGTGGACGTAGATGTGGCTGAGGAGATTAGGGCTGACAGGATTAGAAGTTGCCATCCTGTGGCCCAGGTGTCTCCAAACTCTAAGATGTGTAGGAATCACCCGGACTGCCTGTTAAAGGCAAAATCCCACACCCCACTCCCCAGTGTCTGGCCCTACAAATGAGGACAAGATGCCACCCCACGAGGACTCTGCATGTCCACAAGCACGCCTGCCATTCGAAAGGAGCTGCTCCCTAGACTGCTATTTGAGAAACAATGACCTGATCCAAACAGCCTTTCTTCCGTAAGTGGGAAGGAAAAAAAAGGCCCAGACTAGTGAAGTGTTTTGCCCAAGCCCAACTTGCTAAGCCCAGCGCAGCCTCCACAAGGAAGAAATCTGTAAGTACGAATAGGTGTCTCACAGAACAATCCAAACTGTTGAAGGGCACAGCCCACCCCAAGGGCAGCAGACAGCAAGCCAGCTTCTTCAACAGAGCCTCTCACCAACGAAAGACCCGCAAAGGGGCCCCCTCAGAGGAAGACTGATAAGCAAATTATCACAACTGACTTCAGCAGGGCCCTGTGTTTCCACAGACTGTCCATATTCCAATCACACTGTCACCTTCACTGTCATCTCCTATTCACCTCTGACTGTGAGCACCTGCAGGGCTGGGACACAGTCCCATCCATCTCTGCCTCACCACTGCCACACAGCAGGCTTTCAGGAACAGTTTTTATTGTCAGATGAAAGCTATTACCGCCCTCTGTCTAGAATCCCTTCCAAGAGGCTGGTCCACCTGGCACACTTCCTCCCAGCCTTCTAGCCCCAGCTCAGGTGTCACCTCCTCTGAGAAACAAGTGTCCCTCCCCCCACCTGACCCAACCAGGTGTTCCCTCCTACTTCTCCCCGAGGACCCTGCACATACCTGTTAACACTTATCACACAGTTTTGTAATGATCCTGTTTACCTAGGAGACTCCTACCCAAGGACAATGATTTTGGTCTTTGAGACCACAGCACTGAGCTCAGCTTGCTATGCAGAGGTTGCTCAATATAAATGGGTACGGTAGGAAAGCTAGGAGCAAGAAACTAATCTTAAATATCTTAGTGCAGACTCAAACCCCTACAAAGTTGCAGATACACTTCACTGGGAGGGGGAAATTCCCTATTATTCCCTCTGTTCATATTTGAAAAGTCAGGTCACTGTGTCTCCAGCGCCACCATCATCAGAGAGGTATGTTGGCGGCACTCACAAAGGGGCTCACCTGTCTGTCTGTCTGTCTCTCTCTCTCTCTCTCTCTCTCTCACACACACACACACACACACACACACACACACACACACCTGTGATCCATCTTCAACATACATGGCCAGATTACCCAGAGCTTCCTGAGCCCCAGGATCCTCCCACGGCAGCCATGGTCTGTACCTTCCATGCTGTGCATGGGGCACTTATCTCTGCCCACTTTGTACTACTGTTACCTCCCCCTGGGCATCTGTAGGCAATAGTCCCCGAGGCATAGGTCAGGCAATGTGCCAAGGGAGGGACTCCAAACGTCCAGAGCTGGACGTTTGCAGGCAAAGCTGATTTCTCCTTGTGATGAGGCCGAAGCCAGACATCCAGTGGAGGCGAAGGGGCTGTCCTCCACCAGTTCTGACATGCCCCCGATAGGCAACGAACAGCTCGCCACCAGGTAGAGGGGCACTCGGTTTAAAACTCCGGGGGGTCAACTCTGTGGTTCAGACCGGACACTCCCTCACCTTTGCAAAGCGCTGCACAGTTGGCAAGGCTTGCTCCACCCTTTACGCCTCTGCGACCTCTGCCCACCGAGCTGCCAGCCAGGACCACCCGTTACACGTGCGGACACTGCTCTGAAAAGCTAAGTGACTTGCCAGAGATCAGAGTCATAAGCAGAACCGGGGAAAAAGCAAGGTGTTCACTCTCCACCCAGCACCCATTATTGCTGCCACACTGTCCACATTTATCTCCCGAACTCACAGGGGTTTCCCTCCCCTTTCCATCGGGACCTTTCCTTTTCAAATCCAGCAAACCTTTTAGGTTTTTTAAAGGGTTTTCCTAGTTGTATTTTAGCTGCTATATAACAAACCAGATTTCCTGTTTCTTTCTTGTGTTTATTATGCTCAGGATATTTTTCCTGGTGCCCTGAGAATTATTCCCATAGGAAACATTCAGCTCCTTTGGAACTCTTGACACTAAAAGCCCGTTCCCTGAGAACCTTCCTTCAGGGGCATAAACAAGGCTGGCAGCCGCTGATAAGCCCCAGTGTGGAGTAGGGAAGCGGCACCGAATTTGAGCCGTCAGGCTTGGCTCCACCACCCACGAGCTGTGCCACCCACCACCCTCAGCTTCACCTTCCTGAGACTCAGTTTCCCCATCTTTAAAATACGGAGAATAAAACCTAACTTAGTAGGTTGTTGCCAGGATTTAAGATAATGCATGCACTATACCTAGCACAGGGGCTGATGTGGCCAGCCCCTTTCCCCCCAAATCGGAGCTGATATCATCATCTCAGCTGCTTTCAGGTACAACCAAAGTTGCGTATTTTTTCTCACGCCTTGAGAATTCTGCCCATAGGAAAAACAGAGGAAGGCCTTCCGCCACGAATAACTGGAGTCATAAAGGAGAAATCAGAAACGAAGGCGTCTGCTCTGACACCTCAGGTTAAAAACAAAAGTATGATTACTCTCCTAGGGCTAAAAAGGCCTCACAAACACCCCAGTTCCCCCACTCCCGCCCCCTACACACCATCCACGGGCCTGTTATCTACAAGTCACTGAAGCTCAGGGAGTCTCATTTCCTCATCTGCAGGACAGAGATAACCTTACCAACAGCCCGACTGCTCAGGATGACATGAGGCATACTGCTCGGGCCACCTGCACCCTGGGCCCTGGCAGTTGCCTTCCCAACCCCTAGTCCCTGCTCCTTCCTTCCTAACAGAGCCTCCATTTTGTTTGGATACGTGCCTCTCCTCCAGATCCCTCCAGAAGTGTGGCCGCCTTCCAGTCAACAGTGATTGATTCAGGGATGGACGTGCAGCCAAGCTCCAGCCAAGGAGGCATCTCGGGAGAGTGTTGGGGGGGGGCCTCAGGAAGCTTCCTGGCTGCTGAGAGAGCCTGAAGTCCATCCAGTCTCTCTTCTTCCTCTGGCTGTGCTTGTCTCACTAAAACGTTTGGAAACGCTGCAGCCCTCTTATTCTCTGCAGGGGAAGCCAACCACCAAAGATAGCAGAGATGGGAAGAAACCGGGGGCCTTGCTGACGTCACTGAGCTACTGAAGCGACTGCCCCCAAACCCACCCTATCTTGAGATTCAGAATCATCCCACTGCCAACTCCAGGGGGCATGGCCCACATTGTGGCCCACAGGACTGATGGGCCTTGCAGTTTTAAAATGCATCCCTCCTGTTTGAGAAACAAGTTTTGCCAGTTAGCCAATCTGGGCTGGAGTTTGTTATTTGCAGCTGACATCATCTGGATATAACTTGCATAACCTAGAGAATATGTTAAAAATTCAAATCCTTGGGGGACACCTGGGTGGCTCAGTCAGTTGAGCGTCTGACTTGACTTCAGTTCAGGTCATGATCCCAGGGTCATGGTGTCAGGCCCTGCATCGGGCTCTGTGCTGAGTGTGGAGCCTGCTTAAGGTTCTCTCTCCCATTCTCTCTCCCTCTCTCTCTCTCTCTCTCTCTCTGTCTCTCCCTCTCTCCCTTCTCCCTCTGCCCCTTCCCCCACTCTTGCTCTCTCAAATAAAATAAATTAAAAAATTCAAATCCTTGGGCCCCACCATGGAGTACTATGTATTTTTAGCAAGTACCCCAGGTGAATTCTGATGCTCCCCAAAGTTTAAGAACCACTGCTTTAGTGGTTCTTAATGTAAAGACGCTGGGTGCAGTGCCAGGCACACAGTCAACTCTACGTGTCAGTCCCAAGTGGACTTACCTGAGAACCACCATCCCAGCTTCCTATTTCCTGTGTAAAGCTACTGTAGAAAGAACAGATGAGGGCAACAGAAAAGGGAGTGTGAGTTGTCAAACAAATCTCACCTCTTCCCACAAAATGCTGCTCTGCACAGTTTTAGGAAAACATCTGCTAACGTTCGGCCGAAACCCTCTTCCATGATGGCCTGTGTTCCTTCCTCAGCAGCTGCAGCTGGAGTCATTACCTGGGACCTCTTTCAGTGCAGACCACAGCACAGTGGCTGGCGGCCACACGTCTGGCCATCCCGGCTCTCCCAGCGGCCCTTTCAACTTTATTAAAAGGTCATTTTCCTGGCCTGGCTATTTCTTATCCTGGACTGATCACCCCCTGTGGCACCAGGAAACTGCAAGGGAAGCTGCACTTATTAGAAGCAGATAAAAGAAGGAGCTGGCTGAGCCACAGCTGACTCCTGAAATCATTGTTCTTGAAATGTCAGAGGCACAGTGTCCTTCGGGGTCATATGCTACCCACCTCACTCCAAGGGGGAAGCCAAGACCCAGGGGGATGGGACCTGGGGCTCCCATTCACCCAGCTACTTCTTGTCAGCATTAGTCAGAGTCAAGGGGTTCCTTATTGTGGCGATAGTAACAGATGGAGGGGGAGCACTTTAGCCTGCAGAAGAGGAGAATGAAGGGCAGGGCAAGCACTAATCTAGAGGGGCCTCTGCAGGATACCAGCTGCCGAGATAAGCCATGAAGACCAAAGGCAGCAAAGAACATCTCACCTGCTCTTTTTGATGTTAAGATTCTTGAGCTGGGTCTACTTAATTAATTTGGACTTTTTCACTCAAAAAATATTTGAATGACTATTTAATGGAGGTATGCACCAGGTATGCGGTGACAAGGGAAGGGGCCAGAGCTGAGGATAATAGAAAGGACCTCGATGTAACAGTGAAGACAAGGCAAATATTCACAGAACTAAAAAGCAAGTCCCACCAGAGAAAGTGTCTTCAGAAAGTCTCCCTAGCTCTACCCCAAGTTCAACTACACTTAGGCACCCATCATTCTGTGCTCCCCCACAGCCTGAGCACTGCATTGTAACTTCCCACTCATGCACCTGTCTCTCTGTCTTCTCCAGTAAGGGGCCCATCATCTGTTCATCTCTAGCACAGGTCCTGGGACAAGGACACGTGCAGTGAATGCTGGTTGCTGACATGGGTAAATGGATGGATGAGTGGATGGATGGGGATGCCAAAGAATTCTGGCTAGGGAATCAGGGAGGGCTCCCTGAAAGGCTGAGGCACCTGAGCTGGATCGTGAAGCATCTAGACAACTGGAGATGAATACAGGACCCACTTCATCCAAAGTGCCCAGTACCATCTTAGGCAGAAAGCTAGTGCCTTAAAGCTACCTGGATGAGTTTATTCCCAAATGGGCTTTCCGAAGGGAAGGAAGCTGGGTTCGTTTCCCACAGTCTTTTGTTTCTCCCTAGGTAAACAGAAGCAACTCCTAAATAGTAATTAAACTGATAAACTAAGGGAAAGTTAACTGCCAACCAGTCTCTACAAACACAAAGGCACTTTGGCAGAATGAGGACACCCCAATTCTACTTGGGGTAGGTATGTAGTTTTCCAAGATATATTCAGTGACGAGGGCAATGTATGTCATCCCCCCTACATGTGTTATCTGTATATAGAAATACTGGAAGGATATCTAAGAAACTAATAAAAAGGATTACCTGTGTATAAAGGATTATATCATTTAGCACCGACACTGGGACATTTTTGGGGGTGAAGGAGGGTGTTACTGATCATTCACTGGGATGGAGAACACAAACGAAGACTGTCATGGAAAAACTGGAACATTATGTTCAGTCTGCCTATAGGGGCCAGGCTGGAGGAGGGGGTGATGTGGACATCACTGGGGTAAGAATGAAAGTTTTCAATGCATACATTTTTATAGTGTTTTGATTTCTGAACCATGTGTATGTATCAACTATCCTAAAATGTAATCATCTTTTTCATGGGAATTTAAAAAGCTAAGGAATTTGGCCTTCCAACTCTGCAACATAGGAAGCTCATGTGGGATAGCCACCCTGAAGAGCACCGCTAGATACAAAATGAACTCACTGCTCAGAGCACAGCCCTTCTGCAGCATGCAATAAAACAGCCCTGAGAGAAGTGAGCCGTACATGGCCTAAAAAGGCTTTGACTCCGTGCAGGGCCAGCTGAGATGGGGAACATCAGGGGAATATAAACAGTGTGAGACGGACATAAAGCAGTTCAGGTTTTACACAATCATGGCAACAAAGTGAGATTGATTCGGGACTGAATGAAGCTCTTTATATTGTTTCTACTTAAAAAGGAAATGTATTGACTACAGTCCTCCTCACAGATTTATCTTTCCTGACATCAAGCACATTCATAACCTATTTTAAATTCCAAGGAACAATGCTGGGGTTTAGGAAAGTGAATACCAGTGTGTTTCACCAGAACGTTTGGAGGCTGGGGAGAAGCTTCTCTGACTTTTAATTGCTCAGGAAACAGGCACAATGTAGATGTTTTTCTTATCAGCCATAACTTCAAATTAGAAAACAGCTTATCCAGTATGTCTAAACTTCAGAATGCATCTTCCGTTGGAAGAGCCACTTTGGAGCCATTTAGAGACCATGCGTGGTATCATTTTGGCCTTCAATCTCTTTTATAACCATCTCCTCCTTTCAGACATCTGAGACGTCACAACGACTTCTCAGACCCAGGCCTTCTCCCTACCTGGACTAGAGAACATCTTGCCTCCTGCCTCCAGGCACCACCAGGCACTGACCTTCCCGATGCCAGCCTGACCACGTCCCATCATGAACCCTTCAGGGGCTCTGTGTAGCCTTTAGGATTGCAAGGGCATACAATTTATCATCCAAACAGGGACACGTGAGAGCGAAGGGAGCACTATTAACAATCACGTGGGGACAACAGGCAAAGCCACCCTGGGGAACTGGAATGTGAGGCCATCCTACTGTGGGATAAATCCAATCCCTTTAACATAGCTTGAATTCAGGACTCTCCACATCTGGCCCCAACTTACCTTTCCAGTCTTTTTGATCCGGACCATATCACAGGGTCCAATCATAATGGACTTGCAGTTACCCAGCATGCCTTGGACCTTACTACATCCATGCATTTGTTCACACATCTCTCCCTCCTGCCTCCACCCCACCCATATCCCCTACCAGTCCATAATGTCCCCCTTCCCCATCTATGTAGATCTAACTCCTATCCTTCCTTCAAAACCTAAGTCAATTGGTACCATTCTTTCCTGCATTTATTCAACATAAATCTGACTGCTCACTCTGTGAGGTACATAGTGAACAAGACTGAAAAAAATAAACCTCTTACTGAAAAAAACAGACCCCCTGGGCAAGGGGGATGTAAGGGTGTGGAGAATTGTGATCATTGGTACTAAGGACGGATACCGGGTGATTTGCTGCAAAGTTTACTGTTATGGCAGAGTCATACCCGCCCCCCACAAGGCTGTGAGCTCCTTGAGGACAAAGCCCAAGAGGCCCCATCTTACAGCCCTACTGAACCTACCGTACACCCTTGCTGAGTAAAGAATTAATATTAAAGAAGCTTACTTAGTTGGTTTGAAGACAGTTTCCTAACAACCAATTCTGAGTCCTCCATGAATCTGTATGGGATCAAAGGGAAACCTGGTTTGCCAACGACCTTAAAGAAACACCCCAGGTCCTACGGCTATGACTCTCATTCGACACTGATGCTGGAGGGGAAGTGAAGTCACCTGGTTCAATCCTACGCTGCTTCTCCAAAGGTTAAGTGACTCATCCAAGGTCACACAGCTAGTTAGTGACTAAAGCACTGGAAAGATGATGCAGGAAGCCTAGAATTGAATGACTGGAAAAATGACAGAAGCACTCACTGGGGCTGAGGGCATCTGGAGGAGGGAGGTGACCCTGCTAGCTGGAGGGTGGGGCCAGGGGATGGAATGGAAGTAGGGGGTCATTCCTGTCAGCGAGGCCAGCAGGGGAAAGGCACTGCAGTAGGAAGCTCAGCCAGGGAGGACTAGCTGGAAACCAGGGTTCCAAAGGGAGGTGAAAATCTTACCTGGTGATGTACACCATCCGGGACCAGGGCACAGACACACATTCTCTGTGTCCAACCTGGAAGAGGGGCCCGAAGTGAGAGCAGATGGGGGTGAAGAGGCAGACTTTCCTCAGGACTGCCCGAGTGGTGCCCTCCCAGGGGAGGGGGCTGCTCTGTCAGACCTCTCGGGCACCCGCAACGCTCAGCTGAGCTGCTCAGAGAAGCTCACATAAAGGCCAAGGGTCCTGGGGCTTCCCCAAATTTGTTTGCTGTTCTGCCCTACGTGGCATGGGGCAGACCAGAGTTAAAGAGTAACCAGTAACAGAGGAGGCCGGCAAGCAGCAGAGTAGTGCCCAAGTTGCATCTGCAACATGTATACCCTGTCCTCAGACCTTTCCGATGGGGCGTAGTCACAGTCATAATTTAATAAAGGCATTTTGAATTACACAATTCACCGGACCTGAGTTATTTCAGTTACACACAGAGAAACAACCGAATCAATTCTCGGCAGCCCAGACTGGACCCCGGCCCCCTCTCACCTGCTGCAGCTCATCTGCAGCCCTGAGCCACCCCGGCCTGTCACACCTCACTGGAATTTTTCTTCCTGGCCTCCACTCATCACAACCACCATGGCAGCCTCTCAGGGTTCAGTCAGTGGGGGGGCCAAACTGCAAACATCCACTAAGGTACAAAGTAAGTCCCTGAAGGTAAGGGAACCACTCGAGTTCTTCAGATGGGCTTTCCAAATGGCCTTCCACCAGCCCTATGCTCTGGGGTAAAAACATAACCAGGTCCCCAAAGGGCAAGGTTCCTCAAGCTCAGCACATTGACATTTGGCACAGGATACTTCTTTGATGTGGGCTGTCCTGTGCATCGTAAGTAGTTTAGGAACATGCTGGCCTCCACCCACTAGAGGCCAGTAGCACCCCTTATACGTTGTGATAACCAAAAATGTCTCCTCCAGACATTGCCAAATGTCCCGTGGGGGTAAAAATGCCCTCTGCTGAGCACCATTGCCAAGGGATGACTCCTAAATGTGCTATTCCATACACCTCCAAATACTCAGGTACCTGGAGCTCCTAGTCCTACAAAATAGCTTGGGCATTGAAGGCGGAGCTTTGGATTGGGTGGACCTGGGTTGGAGTCTGGGCACTATGTCTTATTAACTCTGTGACTTTAGGTAGGTCACTTAGCTTCATTGAACCTCGGTTCCTTCATCTTTAAAATGGGAGCAATAAAATAGCACCTACCTCATGGGGAGGCCCTGGCAGTTCTATAAAATGACATGTAAAGATTGCCTGGCACAATAAATGAATTTAACATTCAATAAATGTTAGTGGTTATTTATGGGCCTGGGAAATTCCTTTTAGCCAAGTCTAGAGTTTAGTCTTCTATTTCTGTGGCTTCTGATCTTCCCCCTTCTTCCTATGCCCTTTCCACCTGTTAAATGCCTTTGGTCTTAACCTTTGGTCTTAAAGAATCCTTCATGCTGGTTCAAAGGCATCTGAGGTTAAAGTGGAGGAAAGAAAACACACACACACACACACACACACACGCACGCACGCACGCACGCACACAGAGGACCTTTCAGATCCAACCCCTGCCCAGACCAATTCTCTAGACAAAGGTTTCCATTGTTGTCTAAAAACAAACTTTTCCACAGGGAGGCCTTAAAAGAGCCTCAAGTCTCCAAGCCTCCAGATTCTTCTACTTCTCATCCCCATCCTGCCCAGATCCTGGCATATCCCTTCTCTTTGTGGGGCCTCAGTCTCCTAATCTGATAAATAAGGGCTCTAGACCCCGAGGAGTTCTAAGTGTCCCCTGTTCCCATTCTCCAAGATGCCATACCGTATCAGAATGCTGTGCGTGGATGGCAGCTGGGTTCACATTTTAAGTAAGTGCTTAACTAGGAATAAGGGTCAGAAAGACAAATTATTCTCTTTTTCCCTGCGTTCTCCCAAGAGCCAGCAGAATATAGTATTTACAGACTACAGAAGTGGGTATTTGTTGCCAATGGAATCAGATCTGAATAAAACGAAATCCTGTCAGACTATTGAGGCCTTGAGCAAATTAACTCATCTCTTTAATACCATTGCCTTCTCTGTAAAATGGGATAATAATAGAGGCAGAAATGATGTAAAGACAAACGTCAGGAAAGCAGCTGGTACAGAGCTGGTATACACACTAGGTATTCAAAACACATATCCCTTCCCTTCTAGACTCTATTTTCAATTGTGTAACTCCATGTCATTCCCCTCTTCTGGAAAGTCCTTCCTTCTCTGCTTTGTGTAGGGCTCTGTTCAAGTCCTCCTCTGCCAGGAAGCCTTCTCTGCATGGACTCTGTTTCTAAAGGTCCAAGGCCATAAGTTTCCCAAAGACTGGCTTGGGGAGGGGAGAAGGGGAAGAAGTTCCCTGCCCTGAGAATTTCCTTTCTGCAAGTTCAGGAAGATTAACCCCTCCCCTGCTCCACCCCAGAACGGAGAACTGACCGCAACATCTGTGTAGGCTTAAAGCTTACACACTCATTATGACAGAGTCTCATAACCACCCTGAGATGGGCAGGATGAGTCGGGACAGCATTCTCTCCCCCGCAACTCCTCATCCAACTTGGCCACCAAGAGTCCCTCTCCCTATTGCTCTCTGCCTACTCACTCCAGCAAAACAAGGAAGAAGATTATGTGGTTTCTTCTCTCCCCTCCATCGGAGGGCCTTACAAATCTCCAGCCCAGACCTTCTCTTTGCCCAAGTCCTAGGACTGTGATGACTCCACAGTCTCTATGAGCTTGAATCATATGGCAGAAATGCCTACTGACCAAAAACTGGAGCTCAGGAGATGAATGAATTGGTCCAAGGTCTCACCCAGTTCAGAGGCAGGGCTGGGTTAGAACACGGGTCTTTGGGCTCTGGACACACCGGGCCTCTGCCCACACCCTCTTTCCCACCAGCTGTGCCTCCTCCTGTCTTAGGTACCATGATTCTCCCAGGCTGGGAAGCTTGCAGTCACCTCTGCCTCCTCCCCTGCCTTATTTCTCTCATCCTCTTATCACCAAGACCGATAGCCCTTTGTGATAAGGGCCTGCAGACAGCCCCACCCTCCCAGGCTCACTGCCTGGTCCTGATCACCTCATGACAAGGACCTAGGCTGAACTCCTCAGAAGCCCATTCTACACACAAGAGCCAGATTCCTCTTCCTTCAACATGCCTTTTCCATGCCACTCTCCTGTCCACCAACCTGCCCCTTAGTCCCACTGGATCAAAGCTCTCCTGCCCAACACACCTGGGAACTTAGTTCACCCACTTCCAGCCCACCTGGTTTTGCCCCGCTCCCTTATACAACCCTCCCCTCTCTCCCGGATGATCTCCTGGCTCCCTCCCTAGACCTTTGACCACGTTGCTCCCCTCCTTTAGCAAGTCTTCCCTCCTCCCCTTTTCCCTATCCTATTGGTCCTTCTAGGCTCTGCCCAAGACCCATCCATGAGGACACTTCCCCAGACCTCCACAGCCCACAGCAGTCTCTGATTCCTCTGCACACAGTCACCACCACACAGTTAAAGGCCTAAGCCTGGTGTCCTCTTAGCCTCGCGTTGTCACTGTACTTACTGCCTGAGCTGTATGGGCTTTACCTCATCACCAAACCACAAATGGCCACCCAACTTGGCCATGTTCCTTCCACCTCCAACCTCAGCCTGGCATTCATTCCACAAATATTATCTGAGTGACTCTAATGTGCCAGAGAGTCCTTGTCCTTGTTCTTAAAACCCTTCTTACCCTTCAAGCACATCTTAAATGCCACCTGCTCTGTGAATCCTTCCCCAACCTCCCGCTGTTGCCCACCCCCCCTCCCCCTGCAAAGGAGTTTTCATCTCTCTGCTCACCTTAGGACCTCCTGGTTGTCCTCCAGCCAATCTCCCTGCCTCCCCCATGTCCTCCCTAGATCCAGACCTTCTTTTCCTTACCCATGGCTAGGCCTCCTACAATATCCTATACTAAGAAGATGCTCAATGAATAGCTTTCACAGTGAACTGAACGAAACAAAATCTGCCCAATTCTCTGGCCAGTCTGGGCTCCTGGGTGGCCCCAAGCTCTGTACATCCAAGTGACCTCTTACTGTTCTTCCAAGACTGGATTTGGGCCCGGACTGAATCAAATGACCTCTTATCATTCTTTTAAAATTAGGTTTTCCTCTTTAATTACACCTTATCTAACCACATTCTATGTGGATTCTAATTACATAATTACTTCAAGCTCTGGGACTTCAGAAAAAGAAAGAAAGAAAGAAAGAAAGAAAGAAAGAAAGAAAGAAAGAAAGAAAGAAGTGTGTATGATTACATAGGTAAGTAAACACATCAAATATGCATATTTATATATACTATATATCATTTTTCTGTTCATATACAATTTTGTAACCCAGAAAACATAGCCCATGGAGGTGTCTGAATCACATTAAGGTAAAAAATCTCACTGGGTAGGAGGAGATGAAGGAGAACTTCATGGAGAGCCTAACCCTGAGATGGGCTTTGAAAGGGGCTTGAAGTCAGTTGCCAGCCCCCCCCCCCCCGCCCTTCTGCAATGAAGAGGGGGGTGCGTGTTTGGGCACAGTGGACTTTGAAAGCATGATCCCCCTGGACCCAAATACCCACCTTCTCTGAATCCAGGCTCTCACTGGACTCTCTTCCCTTGGGGTACGTGTGCACACTTCTCTCCCTAAGTCCACCCTGCAGGCAGGGGCCCTATCTCTTCCATCTTGGTATTCGCAATCCTCAGTCCCTCCCCAAACCAGTAGGGGCATCTAGCAGACCCTCCCCCCACCTTATATTCCCACCTTATTAAAGTATTGACCTCTGCCACTACACTAAGCCTTCTCATGCCACCCTTTGCATGTTCTGGTGCCCCTGCCTTTATCAGGAATGCCCTTCTCTTCCAGCTCCCCCCACCTCCACGGTGGCCTCCACTGCAGCTGGTACTTGCCCTAATTTAGTGTTTATCACACCTGGGCACAAAAACCCTTTCATGTGCCTACCTCTCCCTTCAGACCAGTGGCCACCAAGCTTTTTGATCACACTTTCCTGTTAGTAAAATAGCTTTGAGCATATTTACTTATAAGTTAATTATAAAATCTGTACTACTATAAATAGGAAAGTTACATCTTTCTTATATTTGAATTGAAGAGTAAATAGAACTTTAACTGATGTTTTCTTCCTGCCACTCAATCCATCTCTTGAGAGCTCACCCACTGCTCTAGATTAGGAACAACGTGAGGACAGCAGGGGTGTTTTGTTCTCTTTGTATTCCCAGAATCTGCTACAGAACCCAAAACTTCGTAAATGAATTAACTGACACTCAGAAAGTGAGCCCCTTCTGTGGGCCAGGCACATGCTGGGCTCTGGGGACAAAATGTAGATGAGAAACAGCCCTGGCCACTGTCATCATAGATCCTACAGACTTCTGGGGCAGGGGGTGGGGGTGGGGGGGCGGGGAAGGGGGGAGACAAACAATGGTTTTCCACACAAGTCTAACAAAGCAGCCGAGACAGATGCTGTGAAGAATGTTCTGTCCAGAACCACTGAATCATGAAAGCCTCCAACAGGAAGCTTTAACCTGCTCCAGAGGACTGCAGAAGGCTTCCCCGGCAACATGCTCCTGCAGGTGACATCTGAGGATGACCAGAGCTACCTAGGTAAAGGGAGGAAAGAACACTCCAGGCAAAGAAAATTGCACAGGCAGAAGTCCGAAGGCTGGATGGAGAAGCGTAAGTGCCAGGGACTAACAGGCCAATAAAACAAAATGAATGAATGAGCCCCCAAAGGATGGCGAGTTCTCTTCCCCATTACTCCTCCCTACTTATCAAAACAGACCTTAGCTACCAATCTCTGAAGGGGTTGCTCAGTCCCAATACTGTCCAGCCTCTGGGCCAAGCAGGCAGGTGGGGTAGGCCTCCCAGTCGGTCCTGCCAGCAGTGGGGTCCCCGCCCCTTCTGAGGAGCCCCAAAGCCCTAGGAAGACACTCTTGAAAACCATGCATGTTGCCATGGGCACCACCAATCAAAGACTCCTAGGCAGTTTAATTTTTTAAAGAGAGTGTTAAATATTTTACATCTTCTAACAGTACTGTTTCTTTCTTGCTACAATGGAAAGGAACACCCAGAAAAAATACCAATCTGCAAGACAGCCCAAGGAGGTGCACACACTGTCATCAAGGGTAACCTCTGGATTTCCTGGCCGCCCCAGTATATTTTCCTGGAGGGAACAACCTGGGGAATCCAGAACCACAGCCACAAAACCCCTTCTCTACTGGAGCTCCTTTGACCCCAGGAAGGGAAAATTATTCACAACGATGCTTCAGGTGAGTGTTGAAATAGCCCACGACCTTAATAATTCAAGACAAAACCAAGACCGTAGATTGTAATGTAGGCTGGCGGGCTGTGGGGCCTCCTCCTGCAGCTGTCTTCAAGAGGAGCCATATCTTCTATCAGCGCTCAGACATGACTAACATTTCCCAGTTCCTGGGGGGCCTCACCCCCTCACACCTGCCAGTGTTGGCTCAGTAATGCACCATATTCAACATAAAGGTCCCACAAAGCAAACACAAAACCATCTTAAAAGGCCTGAGACTGTCTTGGCCCAGGCTCGCAGGCCTGGCAACCTGTCAGCAGCCACCATCCAGCCCTGCTTAGGCCCTCGGCCCTCCCGAGTCCCAGCTCTCTCCAGCTACTCTATTTTCCATCCCTGGTTGAGAGTTTTCTTTCTCGGGAGACACTATTCATTTTGTCCTGCTTAAAGCAGCCCAGTTCCTACTTTTGCCTTGGCTTCTCTATCCAGATCCCTGGCCTGCTCTCAAGCCCACTGCCCAGACCCCCGGGGCAGTGACAGATCTCCTAGCTCCAGTTCTGGCCTGTCTCACCTCCCCACTGGCTGCAGGAACCTCTCCTATCTCCAGGCTGCTGTGCGCACCGTCTATAAAAAGAAGCGCAAGCACAGAAGGGGCGGCAGTGTATATGTTACAGCAGCCTGGGAAAAACTCCCAAACATCAACATAACACGAAAATGTTTACATTGTCCCCCTCGATTTATCATAAATAGCTACAACCCCTGACCATCATTCTGTGCTCACAGGAAGCAGTCACCCAACACTGGCTCTGCCCCCACTAAAGACAAACCCTACATGGAGAAAAGCAATCTGCAAATGAATTATCTATTTACGCATCAGCCTAGGAAACTGCTCCTAGGCACAGCTGCCAGGCTCCACACAAAGGGAAACTGTTTGGATTTCAAAAGATATGTCCTTGTGACCCTTGACACTGGGAAACAAAATTCCAAGGCTGGCCTACAATCTGCTGTTAATAATCGATGCATAAGGCATGATAAAAATGAGTATGAGTTTGCGCATTGACACGAGGACAATTCTGGGATCTTCTAGGCACCCATTCCTGTCACAGCGGCTCTGAGCTAGAACATCATCCATGAATGGTGGAAAGCCGAGGCACAAACAAGAAGGAGATTGGCAGAGCCAATCTTACAGGTTAAGGCACAAGTACTCAGTACCCCTGATCATTGGTCCTCAGGCAGCACGTTTATGCCACGTTGAGAATCCAGGTGGCCAGGAACAGTCTCCACACAGGTCAGTCCTGGGTCCACCATCACTGGCCACCTGACTCCAGGTCTGTCACCGGCCCTGCTCTACTACCTGCCCTATGTGCCTCGCTTGGGTGAAGTGAGATGCCATGTGGGACATGCACGTCTAGAGCACGGTCACAACCCCCATGCCCATGCACTCCGTCACACTAAAACCTTCCTACTTCAAAACCGAAACAAACTGCCGAATACCTGCTGGGGAAGACAAGGGCCCCGAGCTCCTGGTGTTGAGGAGGAACCACCCCCCCCCCCCAACACACACACAAGGAGGGCAGGGGCCATGTCTACATGTTCACCAATACCTGTTCAAAGGATGAAATGAGTCCATGGCTATTAAAGCATTTAAAGTTCCACGTGCAAGCAGGGATGCACCTATGAAATGGGGCACCCTCCCAGCCCTGGGGCTAGCATCAGAGCTCTCTTTCTCCTCATTCAGCAAAACAGGGCACTTGGAGCCGCACCATGCCACACCAGATGGACCTGCTTGAAAGAGTGAGCAAATCGCCAAGCGACAGAAACCTCAAAGAAAAGCCAGGATCCAACCGCCAAATCACCCAGGATCTGTCCCTTCTCTCTGCCTCTGGCACATCTCCCTGCTCCATGGGGATGATGGCAAATGTCTGCAACTTCACCCCTCTGAGGTAGAAATACAGTAGGGGGAGAAGCAATGTTTGGGGACAGGAGAAAGGACCATGGGTAGAAGCAGACCAGGAGGAAAGGGACATCAAAGGGATCCTTGTTCAAAAGCCAGCGATGAGAACTGGGACTCAGAGGGCTTCGTCAACATGCTGGCATTTTTATATCAGCTCTCATGCCCAGAGCAGCTCGTGGCTTAGAAACATTCAGTTCTGTGTCCCTCTCCAGGTGGTTGGTCAACTCTGCAAACACAGCCCCGCCTGCCAATGTTCTTTCTTCCACTTTTCGGTCTCCCGTTTGAAAATGTCTCCTTGAGGGGTGTCTGGGTGGCTCAGTCAGTTGAGCGTCCGACTTCAGCTCAAGTCACGATCTCATGGTTCGTGAGATCGAGCCCCACATCAGGCTCGCTGCTGTCAGTGCAGAACCTGCTTCAGATCCTCTGTTTCCCCTCTCTCTCTGCCCCTCCCCAGCTCACATGTGCGTGCTCTCTCTCAAAAATAAATAAACATTAAAAAATAACAATAATAATAAAACAACATAAATTTAAAAAAAGAAAATGCTTCCTTGACTCCGCCAATAACTTCTATCCACCTTCTCATTCTCAACATAGCAAGCAGAACGTGTCAGGCACAGTTCTAAAGATTTGCATTATTGGATCACCCACAATGCCATGAGGTAGGTACTTTCTCCATTTTACAGGCAAGGCACCTGAGGCACAGATTAGTAACTTGCTCTAGGAAGCGACAGAGCCAGGATGTGAGCTCAGGCAGCCTGAGCGCAGAGACCACGCCCTCAGTCAGTCCACTCCCCACCTCACTTCCCAGCAAGAAGAGCCACGCTCCAAGAGAAGAGATCTGTTCCCAGCTCAGGCCCATCCCGCTACAGGACCTTAAACAAACAGCTTTTCTGTGCATCAGCTGCCCCAACTGTGAAACAAGGCTAATCGCAGACGGTCTAAAAACACAGAATCTTAGCTCTGCAGGCCAGCACAGCCTGCCTAAGAGAACCTCTTGAGGTGAAGGGAACATACAGTATCTGTGCTGTCCACAAGGCAGCCACTAGTCACGTGTGTCTACTGAGCACTGGAAATGGGGCTTCTGTGAATGAGAAACTCAATTTTCTTTTATTTTTAAAGATTTTTTTTTTAAAGTAATCTCTGCACCCAGCATGGGGCTCAAACTCACAATCCTGAGATCAAGAGTCACGTACTCCGCTGACTGAGCCAGACAGGCGCCCCAAGAAACTGAATTTTAAACTGTATTTTATTTTAATTAATTTAAACATAGGTAGCCATATATGGCTAGTGGCCACCACACTAGACAGTTCAGCTGTAGTCTATAAATTCTATGAAGGCAGCTGCTGGTTCTCTGTGGTCACCGCTGTATTTCCAGAGCCCAGCACAGACCCCGGTCTGTGGCTGGTGCTCAGTGATTCTTTGTTGAACAACTCAAAAGCAAAGAACTTTTTAGGTGTTCTAATACGACTTCATCTCCTGCCCAGGGATTGACTTTCCAGGTTCCCTGGTCAACAGACATCCAACCTTGGCTTGATAAGGAGCCCAGGGCTTCCCAAATGCAGTACAGCAAGGAATGGCTCTCGTGATAGAAAGTGCTTCTATCAAGCCAAATTTATCTCCCTAAAATTTCAACTTACGAGTCTTGGCACATTAGCTCACAGGTTTAGGAAAACCAAAATAAATGATGAAAAAGCACTTAAGTATTTGTAAGCACTACAAACACAGGATTAGGTGTGTAATTCACTTTCTTAGTTAAGATGGATCTGATCTCAACTCGTAACAGTATGAGGCCGATTAAACAAATGCGTGACTATGATCTACTTGGAGGAAACAATCCTCTAGTGTCAAGGCTGTGGTACAGAACTGCTATGGCTGCTGACTCTACCATCATTGCACTTGACATCTGAGCCCCCTGCTCCAAAAGTGAGTCAAGGAGTGTGCAGCTGGACTCCCAAAAAGTGAGGCCTCGTTCTCCAAGCAGGGTCTGGGAACTCTGGCAGAGCGACTCACATTTTCTTATTCCCTGATGTACACTAAGTGGAAAAGCCTAACGTGTACCATACACCTGCTATGCACCAAGGATGATATCACACACAAAGAGGACTACGATGTGGCCCTCACAAGGAGCCCAGTCTACAAAGACTGAGAGGTCAAGTTTGCAGAGTACGGACTGCGCAAGGCACCGAACTACCATCAGGATAAAGACGTATAAGCCAAACACAGTCAATCCAGTGTGACAAATGTCATAACAGATGTATATACAAAACACTGACCTGGCTGCCTGAGAAGACATACCTGGAAGGATCTTAGCACCATGCGTTGACACAGCAGGTATTCAGCGCAGTGAATGGAATCAAATCTTGACCGATAGCCCATTTTAAGGCTGGGGAAACCAAGACCCAGACAGGTTAAGTGACTTCTAAAGGTGACTCAGGTCATTAGTGATAAGCCTAGAGACAGCATCTGAGTCTCGTCGATCTCTAGCCCAAAAGCCTACAACGCTGTCTCATGGCGCTCCCTACCCTACACGGCACAGGGAGAATGGCAGGATCTGTTGCCAGTTACTACATCTACCTCAGAATAAACAACGGATTTATCTTTGTAAGATTGTATGTTTGGGACTCTCTTGAAATCTTACGACTAACAGTAGCCATACCATCTTAGAAACGCGTGTTCAATCAGTTAACAAACATTTCTTGGGAATATACGATATATCAGGTACCAGTTTAAGGGCTTGGATAAAGAGATGAAACTTCTGGTCAAATCAGAGGATTAAAACACCCATATTTATCCCTGCTCTCTCCCAGAACCCCACCAGAAAAATTTGATTTTTAATGGAAAGGAAACAACAGCAGACAAGATACATCAACAAAACTCTGGAAGACAGAGAGCTGACCACCATGCAGTAGCTGATTCAGGTTTCTGCTCTGCTAAGTGCAAGCAGGGGAAGAAACCACTAAACAAGAGGGGACTAATGCCACAGAAACAGGAGAAGCCTCAGGAATTGGAGGCACCAAGGACTGAGAGGGGAGGGGACAGGGGCTAAAAAGAGACTCTGCTAAAAGTTGTTCAAGGAGCGATTCCAGCCCAGGGTCTCCCTGCCTGCAATCTGCTCAGTCTGATTTCCCTCCCTCAGGAAAAAGGTAGAGATTCACTGTTTAGGCAAACTACAAGAGAGACTCTGATTCAGACACAGCTGAGGGAGGGGAATAGCTGAGAGAGGAAGGCAGAGAAGGGGGCAACCTTCAGAAAAGGACAGAGGGAGTGAAAGTCTGCATACCAAACAGGGTACCCAGCCTCCTTTGCCATCAAGGCTCCCAGAATGCAGGACAACCAGGCTATTAAACCCCCAGGCAACATTCTTCTCCAGGAAAACCCAACATCCCCACGGAAAAGATCTATAGGCACTGACATTTAGGTGTCACCAGCAGGAAAAAAGCAGGCTCTCTTCTGGAACCCTACAAGGAAGTTAAGCCCCCTTCCTTGTCACACAGATGCCCAATCAGCATTTTAGTATTCACTCTTAAAATATAAATGGACAGGGAAGGCTCCTATGGGAAATTCAGTAACCAAAACAAGCAGGAAAAGGGGCTTGGAAGAAACAAAGACAAAGCAGGAAACAACAGAAAAACACCAAACAGAACAAAACAAAACAAACTCAAAAAACAAAAACCTGGGGCACCTGGGTGGCTCAGTCGGTTAAGTGTCCGATTTTGGCTCAGGTCATGATCTCGCAGTTCATGGGCTTAAGCCCCACGTTGGGTTCTGTGCTGACAGCTCAGAGCCTGGAGCCCACTTCGGATTCTGTGTCTCCCTCTCTCTCTATCCCACCCCCGCTCATGCTCTGTGTCTCTAGCTCTCAAAAATAAATAAACATAAAAAGAATTTAAAAAAAACACACACACAAAACCCAACATAAGTGAATTTATTGCACCTATGAAACAAGATGCTATTAAAAAAAAAAAAAAAAATGACCACTAGAGAAGTAACTAGGGAGTTCTAGAAAGTAAACACGGAAGTGTGTTTCATGCAAAACCACGAAAACAAAATTTAAAAATTCAAAAGAGTTAAGGAAAAGCTGAAGATGTCTCTCAAAAAGTAAAATACGGGCACCTGGGTGGCTCAGTTAGTTAAGCATCTGGCTCTTGATTTCACCTCAGGTCATGATCTCATAGTTTGTGGGATCAAGCCCCATGCTGGGCTCCCTGCTGTGCATGGACCCTTCTTGGGATTCTCTCTCTCTCCCTCTGCCCCTCCTCCCACCACATGCACACATGCACACATGCACGCGTGCTTTCTCTCTCAAAATAAATAAATAAACTTAAAAAAAGGTAAAAAATAAAATGAAAAACAGGAAATAAAAGATTTAAAAATTGTAAACTCAACCCAGGACGTCCCATATCCAACTAATAGAAGAGTTCCAAAGACAAAAGAAGAAAGAAAATTATCAAAGAAAAATATAAGAATATCTCCCAGGACTGAAGAATGTGAGTCTTCAGATCAAAACAGCACACCAAGGACCCAGCACAATAATTTTTAAAGCAAGAAAATTTACATTTAAGACTTTCAGTGAGAAAAAAGCAGGTTGCTCATAAGTAATCGAGAATCAGAATGGCCATCTGAATTCTTGCCATTAATATTGGAACCTAGAAGACAGAGGGGCAATGCTTTCAAAACTCTAAGAGACAATGGCTTTCAACCTAAAATTCTAGACAAATCAAACCACCAATCAAGTGTAAATATTGAACAAGGATATTTCAGACATGCAAGTTTGAAGTGATCAACTTCCACAGACCCTCTCTTAGAACCTCCTGGAGGAATAAACCAAGAAAGAGGAAACATAGGATCCTGCCCAGGACAAGGTGAAGGAGCCCCCAGAATGAGTCATATCACAGGCCTAGAGGTCAATCAACCCAGAAAAGAGGAGAGGGATGGAGGCCTCTGGGAGGGAGGTCTCCAAGGGGAAAAACTGTAATAAAATGAAAAAGGAACATAGGTTATAAAAAAAAAAAAAAAAAATAGATGCTCTGAAATGCTGTCAGAGACTCTTTGATAATTAGCAATAAGTACACATAAAACTAAGTAAGTAGAAAAAACAAGGCAATTATTAACAACAACAAAAAAAGATGTACAAGAAAGGAAATATCATTATAGCAGAACTACATGACTCAGCCATGAACACTATTTACATGGCCAAAATAACTGAAGCACTGACTATCAATGTAACCCCAAACTGTGATGTAACCACATCAGGAAAACAAGATGGAAGGGAAGGGATGTGTGTGGGGAAGGGACAGGAGGGGAGATGAGGGGAATAAGGGATCCTATAATCCATGGTAGGACATCAAGGAATAACATCCAAACTGAACAATCAGGAAACAGCACTGTAAGCAGGAACTTACAAATATAATAGCAATATCAAGAGAAACAGTTAAAAGGGGTGGAAGTGACTACGGTGAACAGAATAATGGCCCCTCAAAGATGAAGATGTTCATATCCTAATCCCCAAGCCTATAAACACGTTACATGGCAAAGGGGAATGGAATTCAGGTTGCTAATCAAGTGAATTTAAAGTAAGGAGATCACCCTAAATCACCAGGTGTGCCCAAAGTAATTACAAGTGTCCTTAAAAGTGGAAGAGGGAGGAAGAAGGGAGGCCGAGGAAGATGGTGAGGTGTTCAGAGTGATACAATGGGAAAAGGACTCAACCAGCCACTGCTGGCTCTGAGGGCAGAGGAAGGGGGCCAGGAGCCAAGGAATGCAGGCAGCTTCTAGAAGCTGGAAGACGCAAGCAAGGAAACAGATTCTTCCCAGAAGGTAATACAGCCCTGCTACCACCTTTACTTTAGCCCAGTGAGAACCTCTTCAGACTTCTAACGAATGCAACCATAATAGAAATTTACTTTGCTTCAAGCCACTATGTTGGTGGTAATTTGGTACTGCAGCAATAGGAAATCACATTCAGTGACTGACTCTGGAGAGTAATCCTGGTATGAGGAGGGGTGACACAGCGTTTCATTAACATTGCAATGTTACTTGACTTTTAAAACTATATATGTGAATACGTATATGACTTTGATGTAAATTAAAATTGAATTTAAAGAGAGATGAAACACAGATTCTTTCTTGCCAGATCTCACAATCTGGTAGAAAAGACAGACAGGAACCAGCTACTGCTGAACACAGGAAAAAAAAAAACAACAAAAAAAAACACACCTCTTTCAGATGTGAGGAGAGTCTGAATTCAAGGAGACCAAGGAGTCAGTCAGGCAAAGGGGAAAAAAGGCCTTCTGGTGAGGGAACACGCCCTGGTGTGAGAGAGAACCTGGTCTTTCGGGACATGGATGAGGTCTGAACGACTGGGACATCCAGTGGGTCTGGCAGAGCCAGCAGGGAGGGCTGGGGTGGGCAGCTCTCAACAGGTTTGATGCCTGCGCCCCACTGCTGACTTCTTCAGCTGGGGTACAGGACCTGCTGTGCATAATTAAAATGTGCATGGGTGCGTATCTGGGTGGCTCAGTGGGTTAAGTATCTGACTCTTGCTTGATACCGGCTCAGGTCACGATCTCACAGTCATGAGATCAAGCCCCATGTCATGCTTGGTGCTGAGCAAGGAGCCTGCTTGGGATTCTCTCTCTGCCTGCCTCTCTCTCTCTCAAAATGAATAAATAAACTTAAAAAAATAATACTAAAAATAAAGTGGGCACGGACAAGTGAAGGCCCAAGAAAAACAGCATTTTCCTGGACCATCAGTTGTACTCAAGAGTAAAGCATTTCAAATACTTTTATACTAAAACCAACACAGACATATTACAGAGTAGAATACAAAACGCATATGAATTTTTAACATATTAACTAGAGATTTCAAGGCAACTTCTTGCTTGCAAGGCCGGCGTTAGACGCTACACTACCTGCTGACCACTGAGTGCTAAAACTCCATCTTCTCTGTAATTAATCTGAGTCAGAAGAAAATTTTAAAGCTGTACAGCATGCATCCATCAAAGCACCTGGGACTTCATACCCACAACCTGTCAGTGGGTGCCTACACTCCCCTGGGTCCCAACCAAGATGAATCAGAAGGCTGAGAAGCAGCTCATTGTTTTCCAAAGAGGTCTAGGTCCTGCCACTGACGGGGTAGGTCAGCTGAGGGAAACAAGGAAAAACCATCACACTGAATTCTTAGATGTACTCTCTTGGCCATAAGCCCACCCACCTCTCCGACTCTAAGCATTACCAGAATCACAGGCAAGAGCCCCAGCTTCGTCATCAACACCCCCAACCTTTACACTACAGGACTCTGTTGGAGAATACATTGCAGACACTCTTTCCATGGAAGGAAGTCAAGAAATAGGGCACATCTCTTGGGAGAGGGTGTCCCTTGTGTCCACAACACAGGGGTGGAAACTTTTTCTATTGTTGTAACTGTTTTTGTTGTAAAAACAATAGCCACATGACACTAAGCTGGGGATTTTTTTTCTATAAAGAGCCACTACTGACCACAGAAGAAAGGGGGAGGGGGGCCAGGGAGGAAAGGGGAGGCAGAAATCAATGAAAGGCCACACAGAAAGGAGTAAAAAGCAATTTAATTGGGTTTGGTTTGTTTGTTTTGTGTGTAAAACACATACCCGCACATTCAAAAAGAATGAACTCAACTGATTTTAAATTAAGAACAGAGAAGATTAAATTTTAATAACAGTAAATACACTAAAATACACTACAAAGCTACATTTTTGACAGTAAAGAAAGAATGGGGGAGGAGGGTAAGAAGACACAACGGGAGGAGATAGAAAGAAATGTATAGAGGAGGAAGATGTGGGGAAGGCAGAATGGGATGACAAAGAGACACACAGACCCACACACCTAACCAAACACCAAAAGAGGGAACAACCCAAAGATCTACAGAGACACTTCGTAGGCCCCACGAACCAGCCAAAGTAAACTACACCATACAGGCCAGTTGTTGGCTTGGGCTATTATCACCTTTCATCCTTGCTTTTGAATGGCTACTGATCCGTTAACCACTGTTCACAACTCTTTAATTGCTCATTGAAATTCTGAGGCTTAGCTCAGATCCCAGGCCAGAAGCTCCCCTCACGTGAGCTACAGTTCAGTGAATCAGTCATCTCCAAGTTTGGCCTCTGAAAAGGGAGTACATGAAACACTATCTCGTAAAACATACAAAACACCGATGCAAGAGGAGAAAATGCTGCTTGAGTTGAAAAGAAATTCCACGGGAAACTTTTAGTTTTGCACGTAAAAAACAAAAACAAAAACAAAAAAACCTGGGACTTCAGCAGAACTGGGTCCCACCTCAGCATTCTCCGGCATCACCACCAGCACACCTGACTTCCCACATGTTCAAGTTCTACCTGCCCGAGTGGCTCCAAAGGCCTCAGCTGACCCTAAAACAAAGCAGCCTCTACCACACTCTGCAATCTACGGGTCAACAGGAGATCCTAACCCCAGCCTGGCCTCTCGTCCATCCACTCCCACCCCTGTCTACATCAAGCCTCTGCTCACTTACTTCACTCCAGGGGCTCAGGAGTCTGTTATCACAGCTGGCAGCTCCCTTTTCAGCATCATCCCTCTCTCCTCCAAGCATGGGGTCTGTGTTTTCCCCTTCCCCACCTGACCTGCCCCCAACCTCTCCCTTCTTCAGCCCCTATTTCCTCCTTACTTTTGGCTATCCCACTTTAGAATCTCAGAGGAGGAGGGAGTTTAAGAGATAAATCTAGAATACAGGACCTAGAATCTACCCCACCTGGGTTCCTGCCCTGGCTTTGCATCTTGCTACCTGTATGACTTTGGACAAATCACCAAACTTTCCTAATCTCTCAAATTCCTCAGTGAGGGGGGTGGAACCTGGCAATCACAGAGTTTTCTTCCAAAGCTCATGCTCTAAATATCTGAACACTCACCTGTATAACCATAAATAAAGCCGTGAGTGAAACACACACAGGAAAAGAGAACGAATTCTAGAAACTCCCCTTCCTTAGCATTCTGCCAATTCGAGTCTCCCCAACCAACCACCCACTCAGATGGTGGGTGCCTCTCACTCAGGGCTGTTCTAGCTCCTAATTATTTGCATACAGTAAAAACCTTCTGAGTTGTACTAATCAAGGAAAAGGCCAGTCTGAAGCCATCAGAAACCGAAGTCGTGGAATACTTCTTTTATACCATTGAGCAATACTGTGAGTTTAACATCAGTTTAGCAAACAGAATAGAATCTTAAAATGCCCTCACAAACTGTACTTGTGAATCTAAGAACAGTAATGCTGTCAGGAACCCCTGGAAATGGTCTTCTCCAGAGCTTCCACTTTTTTCCAACAAGGACACAGGCCCAGAGAGTGGAAGCCACTAGCCCAAAGCCCAAACCAGGTTAGTGGCCAGGATCAAAGCCAGCTGTCCTGCCTCTGGCCCAGACCTTCTCCACCAAATCTTTTTGGAACCTTCTGTTTCCTTTTACAGAGACAGATTAAATCCTAAATTACCAGTGAGTGCCCTCTACAGCAAATCTATGTCCATGTCCAAGGAAGGGTCCAGAGCTAAGTTTGAATGGCCATTACCAATGCTACCTAATAAAAGCCTTCTTTCCAGAACCTTGCCCATTCATACTCTGCAAAGAAAACCCCAGACTCTGCTATCTATATTCAACTCTATTTTAGGGAGGGGAAAATAGAGGAGAGCTGAACAGTCCTTTGTTCTGCCAGTAAGAAGCATCTGCTCTGCCTTTCCCAGAACTCCTACCTCACCCCCCATTATTCCCAATCCCTTCAGAAAAGTTCACAGGAACTCTCCAACTAGAAAGAAAGAAAGCAGGTCAGAGGAGGATGGGGCCAACAGGGGGTGGGGTCGAAGGGAAGATGACAATATCCTCCCATCTCTTTGCCCCACAGGGTAGAAAGCATTTCTTTTCAGTTGCTAATTCCCTGCTGGGAAGCCACCAGTGACAGTTCAACTCTGGACCCTCCAGCTGAGAAATGAGCTCTCTGCAACCCCAGGACAACTACCCTTTTCCTAACTGTCCCCTCTAACAGTGCCCTCAGCAAAGGTGCCAACAGACCCACCCTTCCCTGCCATCCCCTTAGGCCAAGAGCCTGAGACAGCAGAGCCTGGCTGGCAAGGAGCTATTTAAGGCAGCATCAAGAGGGTGGGGCAGAAAACTGCTGGCAGCATCCTCTTCCCCCACCCCTCCCTCAAGCCAACACACACACACACACACACACACACCCTCTTGTGGGTAGACAGCCATCTAGCTCACCTGTCTCTAAGGGCTGTAGATCTGGAGTCTCCAAATGTCCAGCATGTGCTTTCTGTCATTGAAGCTGCTGTCCCCATCTGCTGCCCACCCCACTTTTAATCCACCCCTTCTCTTCGGTCACCACCAAGCTACCTCTCCAATCAAAACCACACAATTGAATCTAAATAGAGGAGCTTGAAAACCAAGGAGAGTGGAGACAGACAACCCATCCCTGGCCTCCACTTATGAGAAGAAAAGTGGCTGGGGGCGGGGGCGGGGGGGTGATGTCAGAGGCCCGACTGCTAGATAGGTTCCATGATGTCTCTAAATGAACCTCCCTCCTATTGACAGCGAAATCAATTCTGGCAATTTCAGCAGGTCGGCCCTGTGACAACAGGAGCATCCCAGCGCTCAGTTTAAAACAAAAATCCAAAGGCTCAGCCAGAACATGCTGGGAAAACCCAGGGTCTGGATAAAAGGAGCCACGCTCAGTGGGATCCCTTCTGCTTTTATGTAGCAATGTAATAGCGTAATAAATTCTGTCTGCCTGAAGAAAGCATGCACTGGTGAATTTCAAAGCCATCTTACGACAGCGGATGCACGGGGATGCAGAATTCGACAGCATATTCCCCCATGAACGGTACATAATGACTTCAAGCCTCTTTCCCCCTCTATCTTGAATGGCGCTGCCGCGTATCAAGGAAGCCACATCGGAAAGCAGCCAGGTGGGAGCCGGGGATGCCCGGGGAATTCGGAGAAAGGAGTTGGCTTTCCGTCCATGTCGGTGATAAGCTGCCTAGCAAGATGCTGCCAGTCACTCTGGGGAATGAAGGAGCATGGGCGGATGGGCACGCACGGTGTTCCCAGACCCACACACGTACCCGCTCATTCAGGCGGGTCCTAGGCCAGACGGATCGTCCTAGCGCCCCTCCCGCCGCCCTCTCCTCTTGGGGGATGCTGATAAATGAACACACCTGCGATGCCTCCATCCTGCCGCTCGCTCCCTCCTTCTTCCTCTGGCTGCTGCAGAGGAGCCCCTCCTCGGTAGTTTCACTTTACAGCGCAAACCCACCCGGGCTTTGATGTCTCCTCCACCCACCCATATTGCAGCCAGCCTGAGGCAGGCGGACGTTCTCTCCTAGCAGAGGCCATGATCGCACGTACCCCCACCCACAAAAAATAAAACAAAACCTGAATCCCGGGAAGCCCCGCACCCTGGGGAACTTTCCTTGAGAGACTGAGGATCCACCCAGCAGGAAAGGAGGGTTCGGCCAAGGGGGACCACGGTTTTCCCCGTGACCACGGGGGATGCTCTGGGGGAGGGCGTCCCCCAAGTCCTTCCAACAGCTGGCCCTTTAAACGCGCC
>NW_026058119.1:0-66343 GCF_023721935.1 Panthera uncia | reverse complement strand
TTAAAATTACACAACTCTAAAACTAATTTTCTTGGTTTGGGGAGTCATAGTACTTCAAGTTTTTTTTTAATATAAGGTGAGACCTTACTACTTTTATATCATTATCTCATTTGAATAATTTATATTTGTATTACATGAAATCATACCATATTCATTAGAATGTGTCTTCATTTACTTCTTAGGGGTTTTATATGGAAAATCCACCCTTTGCCTCTTTCTCTGTCCAAATCCTACCTCGCACTCCTTTCTCTACCTAAGTAATCTCATTCAGCCTCATAGCTTTTAAATACCATCTACATGCTGATGACTCTCAAAGGGACCATCTCCAGCCCCAGCCAATTCTAGATCTCCTTGAGAATAGCAAATGGGCATCTCAAACTTAACATGCCCGAACTGAACCCTCAGGTCCCCCGCCCCCAAACACGGTCACATATAGCCCTCTTTGTTCCCCATCTCGGTAAACAGCAACATCATTCACCCAGCCAAAAACACTGGGCTCATCCTGGACTCTTTCTGCTTACACCCCACACCAATCCAGCAGGCATGACCTTCAAAATATATCCTGAGTTCACCACACTAATCCAAGCCATGCCCTTATCTCCTGCCTGGACCCCTTCAGGTTATAATGATTCTCCTCTTGACCCCAAAGTCTATTCTCCACTCAGGACCCAGGAAAATAATTGTAAAGCACAAATAATTCCGTTCAAACTCTCCAGTGGTGTCTAATCACACTCTCCTTATCATGGCCTACAAGATCTGGCTCCCACCTGCCACTGATCTCATTTCATATCACTCTCCCTCCCCATACCTACCTCCCAGTTCAAGGCTAGCCAAACTGGCTGCCCTCCTGTTCTCCTATCATGCCAAGCTCAGTTTACGTCAAAGGCTTTTCTTTTTCGCTCACTGTTCCCTCTGCCTACACACTTCCCCCTAGATTCCTTCACTCCATTCAGATTTTTTGCACAGAATTTTCTCCCTCTCTCTCCCATGCACAGAAGTCTTCTCAGGCCACTCTTTCAAAAATAGTCCCTCCAGCCCCTCAAAACAAAACAAAACAAAAAACACAAAGTGGGGTGGCTCTCACTTTTTTTTTCCTCCATGGCACCTATTACCACCCGATATTATTATATATTTAGTGATCTACTTTGTTCATAAAATAATATTTAGTGAGTACCCATCATGTTTGCATGCAAGGTGCTCTTCTAAGAGCTGGGGATATCCAGTGAATAAGATAAGCAAAGATCTCTGCCGTCATGGAGCTCACATTCTTGTTTGCCACCCTACTTGAATCTAAGCTTCAGAGCTGTGGACAAAGTCTGCCTTTAGACCAGTGAATCTCCAGTGCCCAGAGCAGTGCCTTGGCACAGAGTAGGCATTAACACATATTTGCTGAATGGGTAGTGTCCCACCCACCTGAGACCAAACGCTTCTCTGAGGACCCCCACCATGGAGCTTTTCTTGCCCACCAGATGGGACTCTGGCTGTGGGACCCAGAATGTCCATTGTGTCCCTTTAGACATAGCAATCTGGTCAGCCTCTCATGCCCGAGTGGGGTCCCCAACCCTGGGCCTGTCTGTCCTAACCGCCTGTCCTTCCTGCACCAACCCCCAGCATTCAGCAAGCTCCCCATGTGGCCAGGCCCCCGGAACTTGTCTCACCGGGTCATCCCAGCACCTGGTCCACATGGTGGCAGCTGACCAGCCAGTGAGAAAACACATGGGCTTTTCTCAATAGTGTGGCGGGAATCAAGACACATAGGGTCATACTGTCTCCCTGGCTCATGGTGGTCCTTCCCCTCAAACAGTTCATGGGAGACCTTCACGTGACCTTCAGCTAGCTAGCATACCTTGAAGCACCCTCTTCTCAGCAAGGACACGCTCTTGTGAAGGATATATTTTTGCCTCTTTCAACTGCCACAGAAGCAAGGCGCTTACCTGCTGTGAGGAGTAATTAAGTTTCTTTTGGAAAGAAAAACATTTGTTAACTGAAATTATCTGATCTCCAAAATGAAGGTAATTGTGAAGTGCAGTTAATTCAACCTTTCAAGAAAACGGCAGCTGCAGCAGTGGTAGGAAGGGGGAAAAACGGAAAATGCAAATGTCTTGAAACACCACTCTGGAAGACTCAGAAAATAGGTATTTAAGTCCATGTTTCCAACATACGTGTTCACATTTTAATTTGTTCGCTTAGAATTACCCAGCTCTACATCTCACAGCTAAAATAGGATTACTTTATACTTGCCCAGCACTCCCTTGGAAGCAATCTCCCATACATATCTCTTTTAGCAGGGTAGGATTCATTTCTCTGTCTAGGGCCCAGAGAGGTCAAACAATTCACCTAAGATCCCACAGTAAAAATGGCACAACCAAGTAGGTACCAGAACCCAGATATGCCTAGGCCCAGCCCAGTGTTCTTCCTTCTAGAGCAGTAAGGACAGTGTGGTTCTCCCAAAATCACATTCTATAGTGCACCAAAAATAGTTCCCTTTGCTGAAAAAGAAGAAACAAAACAGAACATATTTACCAGTGGTTTAAGGTGGTGGGAAGATGCATTGGTCCCGGAGCTCTGGGCAGAGAGAAGGTTTCACAAACTCTTCCAACAAATGCCAACTCCTGCAATGACAAACAAAACATCTGGTATGAATCAGGCACCCTGTGGTCTCTCCACAAGGGGAGGCGGCCAGCCAAAACACCAATTGGCAGGCATCCTGGTTAGGCCTAAGCCCCCATACTCCTAGCCCCACTATCTTCCCCAACTAGAACAACAATCTTTAGTTCACCAGCTGAAATGGTCCCCATTAGAATCGGATGGGCCTTGCTTGGGCAGAAAGAAGCTTTAGAGATCATCTATAACAGGGATCCCAAACTGAAAGCCCAGTGGGCTACACCTAGCCTATAGTAGTATTACATTGATCTGAAGGATGGGCTTAGAAAATTTAAGCCAAAACTTAAACATCAGAGAGGTCACATAAAACCTAGACTTATGAGTTCTCTTAGGGGGGAAAAAAAAAACAGTCAACATGGTCCACATATACATCTAAAAATGATCGGGTGTGCTAAGTGATAGCTGCCCTTCATAAGCAGGCTTGGCTACTCCAATATGCCACAGTCCCTACCACTCCCTAACGTCTCACCATGGAGAGAGCTGTGATCATCAATGCCCTTTATATTACTGGGTTTCTTGGTCTTCTTGTGTGTGTGATACAGAAATATTTCCCTCAACTTAACAGAAGTGGGAACATAAAAGAAAAAGGGGACAGGGTTCTAAGAGAAAAAAAAATGGTATAGCACATACAGCAACTTAAGTTACTAACCCCATTCTTGCAGACATTTGCAATCCCTGAGCAAGCACAACACTTTCATATTATAAAAGCCTAAGCAGGAAACTGACTTGCCTACTCCCACAGAAGCAGAGCTAATTCTAGAACCTAGGTCTCTTGATTGCC
Source organism: Panthera uncia (assembly GCF_023721935.1). Taxonomy (NCBI): domain Eukaryota; kingdom Metazoa; phylum Chordata; class Mammalia; order Carnivora; family Felidae; genus Panthera; species Panthera uncia. The sequence continues at coordinate 62,898 of NW_026058119.1, read as the reverse complement.
AATCCAGAACTCTTTGACTATGTCCCACCGCATAGTTATCTTTTTTTTTTAATTTTTAAAATGTTTTATTTTATATTTTAGAGAGAGAGAGAATCAGAGTGCAAGCAGGGGAAGGGCAGAGAGACAGACACAGAATCTGAAGCAGGCTTGGAGCCTGGAGCCCAAGCTGTCAGCACAGAGCCGGACACAGGGCTTGAACTCACGAGCAGTAAGATCATGACCTGAGCCAAAGTTGGACGCTTAACCGACTGAGCCATCCAGGAGCCCCAAGCTGCATAGTTATCTTACATATATTTTTAATGTTTATTTATTTATTGGGGGGGCAAGCAAGGGAGGGGCAGAGAGAGGGGGAGCAAGAGAAACCTTAACAGGTTCCACACTGTCAGTGCAGAGCTGAATGCAGGGCTCCATCTCATGAGCTGTGAGATCATGACCTGAGCCAAAATCAACAGTCAGACGCTTAACTGACTGAGCCACCCAGGCGCCCCTGCCTTATATTATAAAACAAAAAATATTTTAAATACACACACACACACACACACACACACACACACACACACGTGTGTGTGTACATGTGGGTCTTTTAAAGCCAATATTAAATTCAAGGAGATACAGTTGAATTATCCAACTCACTCTACTGAAAGGCCTGTCATACTCTCCTTTGACAAATGACGGTAAGTTCCATCAGGTGCCCTAAGGGTTCACTTCCTAATGTGACATTTTCAGTAACATTGCTCCTTTAATTACAAAAAAAAAAAAAGAATTCTCATAAATACAATGCATCTACTACCTCAAAAGTGCTCAGTTAATGTCCCAAGCTGTCTGAAATACTCTATATGCTAGAAAAATGTCCCTTAAAATGCATTTTGAATACAAGGCTATCAATTAGCTTTTATATAGTTACTAGACTGTAATAGACGAACAATGTTCAACTATAAGATCTTGGTAAGAGTTATTTATATCATCCCTCAAAGAATGTATGGATTCGTTGATCACGTGACAGATTATTTACGAACCCTATTACACACCGGGCAGTGTGCAAGGTGATGAAAAGGCAAAGACGAACCAGACCCAGTCCTTGCCCTTAAGTTGCTCTGTCAAGGTAAACGATCTGACACTCAAGAAGAGTTCTAACACAACGGGTAAACCCGAAGATTGGGGTGGGCACAGGCGTTCTGGGAGCACTGAGCTGGGTTTCCTGGTGCAGCCAAGGTGAACGGACACTTCCCGTCATGGACAGACACTCAGGAAATCCTAAAGCAGGGAAGGGAGGGAAACAGGCAGGGGGGAGAAAAGAGGGGAAGGTAGGAATCACAGGCCATGGGACAAGAGGAGCAAGAGCAAGGAATGAACAGCCCCTCCAACTTGGTCCTGTCCAGATCTCATGTTATCTTGCTGGTCTTAAAAACTCCTGCCACCTGACCCAACAACTGCTGAGATGTCATGTGTACTCTTGGATGTTTGTCTCGCCAAGCACCCATTTCAAGAATGCCACCAAATCAGCCCTATTCCCTGACAATGCCCACCTAGGACTCCCTCAGGGTAATCAATGCTGTCCCAGAGTCAGCAGGGCCGAAAACATGGTGGCAGAAATACTGACAGTACTTCCATCGTGTCTCTGAGAAGACAGCTGATAGTTTTTTTTTCCCTGTGCCAGTCACAAACCATCCCACCTCTACCTCAGGGCCTGGATTTCTATGGCCAGAATCTACTACACAGTCAAGCCTCAAGCAGGAAGTTTTGTTAAGAAAATGTCCCAGAATATCTGCTCATCAAAATCTCCAGATGCAGTTCTCCTGTTCTTCTGAGTTCTTCGGCTCAGTCATGGATAAGAAAGAGATGAGTCACCAGCCCCAATCCAGGCTGAAGCAAAGCCAGGGGGTAGCACCCCAAAAGACACATTTTGGAAAGGGACATAAAGAGGAGTGAAGACCAAACATGTGCCCATGGTTAGGGCTCAGGGTTCAAGGCCAGTATGGGCAAGCAAGGAGGCAAAAGTCACCTCAGGAGTGGGAAGAGCTTCCCTGGATCTGTAACTGATGGGAAGGTTCCCAAATCTGGCTGAAAATTAGAATCACCAGGAAAAAAAAAAATACTGGGCCCCAGACCTATTAAATCAGAATCTCTGATTTGGAGGCCCAGGCTTTGCTCAGGTGACTCTGACACCCAGACTCCTACTCATTTGGAAAAAAGTATCTTTCACTCAGAAGCTCTAGAACAATCTCTGCGAGGTCATTAATTCAGCATCCTCTGGGCAGGATGCAAGGACTCAGGCTTTGGGGGAGTTGTATACTCTCAGTATGTTCACCTACTCCCTACATCACATTATGTGAAACAACACTTAACTCCTTTTATTCTTTTTTTTATGTTTATTTATTTTGAGAGAGAGAGAGCACATGCAAGCAGGGAAGTGGGAGAGAGACAGAGAGAGAGGGAGAAAGAATCCCAAGCAAGCTCCACGTTGTCAGTGAAGAGCCCCACGCAGGGTTCCATCTCATGACCCTGAGATCATGACCTGAGCCGAAACCAAGAGTTGGGTGCTCAACTGACTGAGTCACCCAGGCACACCTTAACTCCTTTTACTCTGTTAAATAAACATAGAGGGGCACCCGGATGGCTCAGTCACTTGAGCGGTTGAGCAGTTGAGCATCCAACTCTTGATTTCAGCGTAGACCACAATCTCACATTTTTTGAGATCGAGCCCCACATGGAGCTCTGCACTGACAATGTGGAGCCTACTTGGGATTCTCTCTCTTTGCCCTTCGCCACTGCTTGTGTGCTCGCTCTCTCTCTCTCTCTCTCTCTCTCTCTCTCTCAAAATAAACAAACTTAAAAAATGTTTAAAAAATAAAAACAAACATAGAATGCCAGCAGCCAGTGAAGGGGGCCTCCTCTGCCTCAGTCCCTGTATACCATGACCTAATACCAGTGCCTTCAGATAAACTCAGTGGAGTTGTCCAGCCTCAGCATACCTGAGCCCTCACACCTATGTAGGCTCACCCTGCCAGGGCACAGGGTCTGGAAGCATCCAGTCATCAAGGTGGTCTTCAAGGAATGGCTCCAAGGCACAAAGTACTCTGCCTCAAGTTCTTACTGCCCACCAAACAGCAGAATGCTGAAGATCACTGCAATGCCTAGAAACCTGCCAAGCCAGCTGAGCATTTCTCTTTCCAGATTCCCACTTTGTGGTTAAGTAACGGCCTGAGGCATCTCAAGTCAAGAATGGCAAAGTAAATGCTGTGTGCCACAAAGATGACAGATGGGAGTAAGCTAGTTCCATGAATGGGCCAGCCTAGAAAGATCTCTTTCTTGACATCTTGACATCACCAGATGCTACCAGGTGACCTTCACAGCCCAGCACCAGAGAAACCCACAGCTGACCAACATCAGCCCTCCTGACTGCAAGGCCCAGCAGCAACCCATAGTATCCTTCACCAGAACAAGGACACTCTTACACATCCCCTTCAACCTAAGGGTCCCCCCCCCCCACATTGAGCCATATTGCAAATTAGGAAGAACAAAAGTGGGACAGGAAGTCTAGGAAAAGCTCAAGATACTAATCTGTCCCTTCTGCAGTCTTTAATTTTTAGGCAATCCTTGTTTCCCTGCAGTATTATTATGTCCTTGCCTAAAACAAGACATTTCTCTGACCCATCCTTCCAAAAGAAATCACACAAGTTGCCTTTGAACCATCACCTCTCTCATTTACATCCTCCTCTCTACTTTATCCTTAGAATATAGAATAATGCTAGATGTTGTGAAAGTCACGTTAGCCACTTTCATTCCTACCAAACACCTGGACCATCCAAACAGTTCTGGTCCCCCAGAACACCATGTACCTCTCCTTCATAGTACTAAGCACTGATTTGCGCTTACCTCTTCTGTTGTTTACCCTTTAAGGAGTCTTTTAGCTTGTTTGCCTGGCTAATCACTGTATGCCAATATAACGCCTTCAAACCCTCCATGTTCCTTCATGATATACCTCAAATTTCATATCTCTCAGCTGAAGGATAATCAAGCCAACCCATCTCTTAACTACTCAGGTCTGCCACTGGCCTCTGAAATCTAAGCACCCACTAATTAGCCCACTAATTTAGTGGACTCGGAAGAACTCAGCTCAGAAAGCTAGTCTAGAATTGGAAAAATCCCCAACTGGCCTTGAGGCTGACCAACTCGGGAAGGAAACAAATCAGAACAATTATCTTTATTTCTTTTGTGCAGTGTTTTTTTTAATCATTTTATTCGATGATTTTCTAATATATACAAAATGAACCCCTTTACTGGCCCAGAAAGCATTTCCCTATTTCCCAGAACAAATCCCCGCTAGCACAGTAAACAGTGCCACATCCAGCACCACTGAAGCTTCCAAGATGCTCATTGCCAAGGTACCTCAACCAAGTCTTGTCCCTGGTCCCACTGCCCAGTTGTCCTCCCTCCACACCCACTGGCAGAGGAAAGTGGGTTTGGGACGCTTTATAAAGCCCTCCCACCTACTCCAGTTTCAGTAGGAAGCATAATGAAGGTTTCCAAGTTCTGTGAACGACACAAAGCTCATAAAATAGAATAAAATTAGTTGAAAAATAGCAAAATAATTTTTAGCTCCCCCTTAAAAAAAAAAAAAAGCACGCCTACTTTAAATGAATCATTTAAGTATGAGTGATTTCATACTTTCTTCCACTGGGATATGTTTTTCTTCCTCAGGAAGGTTCCCTCCCTCCTCCCCTCCTGAGACAGGATACCCTCCACAAAATACCTGTTCTGATTTGCCCCACTGTCCTCCCCCCACCCCTCTGCCACCCAAGGAAACCTTGACAAAGCCCAGAGTACTCCTGCAGATGGCCAGGGACTCCCTCCCTCTAGGGTCTTTGCAATTGCTGTTCTCTTTGCCTGTAAGGCTCTTTCCCTGGCTCTTGCCATGGCTGGGGTATCTCACCATTGGGAACTCAGATCCAATATCACCTCTTGACTCAGGCCAGCCCAGACTGCCTAACCTTAGTCCCACCAGCAAAAGCTACTTTTTCGGTAGGACTATCACAATCCGTAATTACCTCGTTTATCCATGCTCCCCTCCAGGGGGCAGGAATCTTGCCTGACTCGTTCACTGCTGTAACCCCAGCACAAAGCAAGTGCTCAATAAATCACTGCTAAGTGGGTGAACAAGGAGGTGGAGGCAGACCTTTGGAAACAGGACTGAGAGCTCTCCAAACATGTCCTATGACATGACTTCATCATGGCATGGCTTCTGGAATGGTCTCCTGGCTTCCCTTGCCTTGATTCTTCTCAATCTTGTTGATACTTGGGTACTAGGTCCACCACCCTATATCCCACTCCCTACCCCAACTGCTCAGACTTGGGTACTCCCCTGGAGACTCAATTCCCAACTTTGGCTTCTCCTACTCTGCTTCTATTCAGCCATCCCAAGCTTTAAAATTTCAGACATCCACAAGGGTAGCTGACCTTCAGGACTCTGACCCAAGCACACTCTTCCAGCTGTGTTTCCAATACCCCAGCTCCCCATTTCCTGCTCCATCACTACCAATCAGCTCACAGCTCAAGTGTGCAGACCTACAACTCCTAAAGTCTCGACCTTTGCTCAGGCCTCTCCTGTCTCAGTACCTGTTAACTTCCTCTCATTTCTCAAAGCTCCCCACATTGGACCTGGTGCCCTTGCACCATACCCTACAGTCATGATATTTGCCCTAATATCCTGAAATTCTTTCTTCTGTTTCTCTCAACTGACTATTCCTTGATGGTTAGGGTCCAGTCTAACTCATCCCTGTTGGTCCTGAACCTAGCACACAAGAGGTACTCAGCAAAAGCATACTAAATTGGGGTGCCTGGGTGGCTCAGCCGGCTAAGCACTGACTCTTGGTTTAGGATCAGGTCATGATCTCATGGTTCGTGAGACTGAGTCCTGCGTCGGGCTCTGTGCTGACAGCATGGAGCCTGCTTGGGATTCTCTCTCTCCCCCTGCTCTCTCTGACCCTCTTCTGCTCTCTTTCTCTCTCTCAAAATATATAAACTTTTTTAAAAAAGCATACTAAATTGAATTGTTCTATTTTCTCTTTGACAGTTTTCGTTTCCACAGTGATTCCCTAAAGAACCTTAACACTCAGCACAAGGAACAGAAGACATTCTGTTGGTAGCATGTTAATTAAAACCAAGTGAAAAATAGCTGGGGTGGCAGTTTTATCATCATATTATAAAAACAAACACCTGAATGGTGAGAGGCACAAAGATATGGTACCAAGAGTAGTGGTTCTGGGTTCAAGTAAAGACTTGGCCACTCACTAGCTGTGTATTAGTGGGCACACCACTTGCCCTCTGGCCCCAAGTCTCATTCTCTATAAAATGAAAGGGCTAGTCAGACACAAAAGACCAGTATATAGAGTAGTATGATTCCATTTGCATGAAATGTCCAGAAGAAGAAATCCATAAAAACAGAAAGTAGATACGTGGTTGTCAGGGACTAAGGGGAAGGACGGAAGGAGTGAATGCTAATGGATACAGGTTTCTTCTCGGGGTGATGAAAACGTTCTGGATTAGGTAGTGGAAATAGTTGTACAACACTGTGGATATACTAAAAAACACTGAATACTTTAAAAGGGTTAAAGTAGTGAATTCTGTGTTACATGAATTTTATGTGAATAAAAAAAAAATGAAAGTGCGAGACTAGAACAGAGGCTGAAAACTGAAGGCTCAGAAGGCCACACCTGGCCTACCGCATGTACTTTAGAGCCAAAGAGTTTTTGATATATCTGCACAATTTAAAAGCCAAAGACTTTGTCTGTAGAGGTGGTTACACAAATCTGCACTTGATAAAATTGCACAGAACACACGCACATGCATGTGTACACACAAATGAGCACGTACATAAACTGAACTAGCAAACCCCCTGTAAGGACAGTAGATTGCAACAGTGCCCATTTCCTGGTCTTGATGCTGAGCTGTAATTATGTAAGGTGCTACCACCAATGGAAGCAGGGAGAAGGACATACAGGACCTACAGCCTTTTTCGCTTCCTGTGAATCTAGAACTACAGTAGACCCTTGAACAACACGGGTTAGCGGTGCCTACCTGCCACTCAGTCAAAACTCCCCGTATAACTTTTCACTTCCCTAAAACTGAACTACCAAGAGCCTCTTGTTGACCAGAAGCCTTACCAATAGCATAACCAGTTAACACATATTTTATATGTATTACATACTGTATTCTTTTCTTTTTTAGAGAAACAGAAAGAACATGCATGCAAGTTGAGGAGAGGGGCAGAGAGAGAGAATCCCACAACCCAAGATCATGACCTGAGCCAAAAAATCAGGAGTTGGACACTCAATCGACTGAGATACAGAGGCGCCCTGTATGCTGTATTCTTACAATAAAGCTAGAGAAAGGAAAATGTCAATAAAATCATTATGGAAGAAAAAAATACATTTATAGTACTGTAAATAATCTGGGCATAAGTGAACCTGTGCAGTTCAAATCTGTGTTTTTCAAGATTTAACTGTCGTTCTAAATTAAAAGGACGAAAGCCAAGATTTTACCTTTGCACTCCTTAAAATAACAACATCTGGTAACACTGGGCCTCAAGGACAACAGCTGGATGGAGCTGGGTAGTAGCCCCCCTTAGAGGGGCATGGCTCTCAGATTGGTCTCCCTGAAGACCAAGCACAAGTGTCACTGCCATTTACCATGCTTGGACTGCTTCTTCTCTTAGAGAAATATTTCTCTATCAACAGTAAGAAAATGACGGACCAAGAGGGTCTTATATTTCCAGATAAAAAGGGAGACTGCAAGATCTGTGAAAGTGAAGAACATTCCTAAGATTGGAGTTGACGTCTCCTACCCTTCATGGCTTGTTACCTGCCGGACTTCGGAGGCATTTGAGGCTTGGACCCCTGGACTGTAACTCTTTAGGACCATATTTCTTGCACTAAGTCAGCAAATAAATTTCAAAACCACACCACTGGGGAAAAAAACACAGCTTAAGTATACACAGTATCCCATTCTTCCCTAAATATTTTTACTCTTTTCATCTTACCTTTCCTGAGAACACAGGACTCTGCTCTCAGCCACCAAAAGGAAAGGTCCCACCCCTTATGCATGATCACATCCAGATAAATAAGCAGTCCTTTTTTCCATTGAAACTGCAGTTCTATTCAGTAGGGGAGGGAAAGAGCCCTCAGGGCACACGTTCCCCCACCTTTCCCATCACACCACCACCCCACCCCCAGAGAACGTGCTTGGAATGCAAGTGTCCCTGACAAGGGGGCAGGGCAAAGCCACAGAACCCAGGTAAATTGCCCAGTGAATGCTTTGAGTGCAGTTGTTTCCAATCAGGTTACACAGAAGAATCACCTGGGACCCTAGACTGAGGACTTATAATACCCCCTCCTCAGGTGACACGAAGACTGCCCAGTATCGATTCATCCCGTGGCCTTTGTAAACCACGAATTTAGAAATCCCTTGCTACTCTGGGCAGCCAGGCAGGACATGCCTCTCCAGTACACAGATGCTAGAACTGGGCTGTCCTGTAAGGTAGTCACTAGCCACTCCTGGCCACTGAGCCCTTGAAATGTAGCTAGTATGACGAAGTGTTCTCTGAAGGTAGCACACATACTGGATTTTAAAGACTTGGTATGGAAAAAAAAGAATGTAAAATATCTCATTGACATATTTTATACTGATTAAATAGTGAAGTATTTTAGATATACTAAGTTAAAGAAAATGTTTAAAATTAATTTCACTCATTTCTCTTTACCTTTTCACTGTGGCTACTAGAAAATCTTAACACATACAGTCATGGTCGGGGAGACACTCAACATTCTAGCATGGGGATTACAGCCATAACGGAAAAAATGAGGACTTCAGTCAAGCCTGGTCTCCACCTACCAAATGCATGATCCTAAGCAAGCTATTAATCTCTCTGATACTGCTTCCTCCCCTGTGCACGGCATCATAACATCCAGCACACTGGGCTGAGTATAAATGAAAAAGGCACGGCATCTTCCAACAGCTGGTACTCCACACCTGCGCACTTTCCTCCCTTCTCCCAACTTCCTTAACCCTAAAACCTGAACCCAAGATCTCCTGGCATCAAACTTACTAACCGCAATGCCCACTTCTCCACAGTGGCTGCAGGTGGCATAGTGGTTCTCCATCCAGAGGGTACAAAGGAATCACCCCATCCCCCAGAGACTCTGATTGTCCACTTGGTATACTCATTACTTACGAGAACCTTGGGGGATTCTGATGGTCTAGGAGTCCCCCAGAAACACTTACATGGCTGAGAAGTGTGACCAACACCATGAGGGCTGCCTCGAGATTTCTGAGGCCACCGTCAGTGAGTGGGGCCAGCCCGAACAAGGCAGGTGTGGCCCAAGGAGAGGCCAGGGGCTGACCAGGGCCTTTCACCTGCAGAGGGCTGCTTTCCTAACATCTTTTAAAGCTAGGTGGGAAACAACCATCTGCCCTGGACATTGTTTCAAACACCAGAAGGCAGCTGACACTTTCTGTCCTCACACAAGGCCCCTTAAGAGGATCAAAAATTATAGGTAATTTTAAGGTGCCCAATAGCTTGGCAATTGGGCTTAAAACAAAACAAAACAAAAAACTATCCCACTAGCAACAGGGTAGGAACCAGGGCAGGTCCCCTTTCCGCCCTTGCCTAGTACCCAAAAGCACCGATGCTTGCCTGAACTTTCTCAATGCTCAGGCCAAAGATTTGGGTTCTTCTGCAGGAGCATCTCTCCTGCCCTCCGAGGAGCCCAGAAATGGGCCAGGACTCCCTCCACGCACAGACCTGCACGTTCCAGCAGCCTGCTTACTCCAGGGCCGTCAGCTGCTGGAAGAAGTCCTCTTACTGAATGTGAATGCTGGATGGGCAGAACACATGCAATGGACCCCTGGAGGCACACTGGCAGAAGAAAGAACTCTGTCTATCTAAACCAGGCACCGCTCCTTCCCTTGGTTTAAAAACCCTCTCTGTGCTAAGTCACCTCCATCTCAAACCAGTACAAAAGAACAATTTCTTGGAGAACAAAAATTTAAATATTCTTCCCCAATATGAGTTCCGTCAGTAAGACAGCCAGTAAACTCAACCTTGTCCTTTTTCTCATGGCAAATTAATTATGGAAAAAATACAACATAAATGAATGGCTGCATTTCCCCCCACTACTGAACTGCCTCGTATTTTTTCTGCCAATGGGTACAAAGTGATTAGGCACTGAATGTGAGAACTCTGATATATTTATATTTAGTGCAGGAAAATTATCTAGAGTTTGTTCAGAGGGTAGGAATACCACCTGCACGCCGACTCTGGCACACCAGTCACAAACCCCACCACGGGGGCATTTCCTCCAGATCACCCACCCTCTAGAGTCTGCTTCTCATGTCCTTCTGCCCCTCAGCCAGCCTGCCTCCCAGATAGAACACACCAGATGAACATCAATACAACTGGGTCACCACGCAGTACAGTCTCCACTTGGTAGCCATGTAAGCAAACAAGCCAGTCTAAACAGAATAAAAATTTAAAATGTTATTGGATCTTTGCTGAACACCAACAAGAGAGAATAATGCATAGGGAGCTATCTTTAAAAGTCCTCCTCCTTCTCTACTGCTTTTATCCTTTAGACACACAGTAGCCATTCTTCTAAGTTGGCTCCTCTCCTTCTCCTCACTCTTCTCAACACCCAGCCCATAGACACTTCTTCCTCCCTCTCCTTGTCCTTCTCTGGCATTTCTTCTTCTGTCACATGAGCATTGGGTCTTCTCAGATACAAACACAGCCCCTCCTTACACACACACACACACACACACACACACACACACACTGACCACCCCTAGCACCTGGTCCTCCAACTTTGCTTCTATTTGTTGCCCTAATTCCATATTAAAAAGGCCCAGAAGCTGAATTAACCAGGAAAAATTCTCCTAAGAAGGTGGGGTAACAAGCTGAGTAACAGACAATAGAATTCTGTTTAGCAGAGAGAAGAGAAAGCCCCTGGACGTTCACAGTGGCCTGTGGCAAGGGACAGTGAGTGCTAAGCTGATGCCCAGTGGTGCTATGTCACCAGCTTCAGAAAAGATACTCTTTATACCCAGGTTAGACCTCTGCTGGATACAGAGCGCCAGCACAGCCATTAATAAGCCACATTGGCTCGGCTTCCAAAAGCTGGGTTTATCCACCACTCCATTAATGGGGATAAAGGAGTATACGGAGAGGGGTATTTCCCAGATCTCTGTCGACAGCAGAAACTCATCCTGGTGCATGGAGAGGTTACACTGATCTGAATGTGTGGAACTGTGGGCTGAGCGCCCCAAAGGTCTTCCGAGATTGGCTCTGCTTCCACGGATGGCTTTGTTCCTTCATTCACCCCGCACTGAGGCGGTGAGGAGAAACAGGGAGAGTATGATGAGGATGGCCCAGCCTCTGCTTTCAAGGAAGGAAGCAGAGAGGACAAGCCATACAAGGTAAAAACTGATAAGAGTGGTGTCTGACTGACACAGGGACAACCGCGTGGCACAAATGAAAAAATGCTAACCTAAGTTCTGGCTCTGTTTTGGATTAGCTGTGTGGCCTTGGGCAAGTTCCTACACCTCTCTGAGCCTACTTCCATTCCTGAAAAATGAGAAGGCTGGCCATAGGTGATCAGAGTTCCTTTCCAGCAGTAACATTCTAGGTATCTATGATTTTAAGGATACCTGCTGTGGGGGGTCATGAACAAACAGGTGGGGAAGAGAAAGGCAGACAAGAAGAGGAGTGCGGAGTACAAACTATTCCAAAATCTCATTAGGATCACTGACCATCACTATGAAAATGCTCTCTGTACTTCCTAAAGCTGCAGTTGTCAAGCATGGTCGGCAGCCACAGATCAGTCTATGGGCTCATTAAGCCGAACAGAGCGATGTGCACGCTGTACTTGGCACAGGCCATTTGCTTAAGGGCAGTGCCTTCCTCCCACACTGGGGAGACCTTCCTTATCCTAATGAAGGCCCGAGTTCATCCGCTCTGGTTGGCAGATGAGCAGACAGGCTCAGAAGAGGCTGAATGACTCCCTGAGCCACACAGCTTGGAGGGGCAAAACCAGGGAAGAAGCCCAGATTGTCTGACTCCTGATTCCCCGCCCACCATTAAATGCCAATTAGATAACTGTGTGGGATCCCCGCAAGGCTTGGACACTTAGAAACCCCACGCAGATGCACCTAACTGGTCCAAGAGGATGGGGGAAGATTCTGCAAAGGGGAGCCAACAGCAGCGTTTCCTTCCCCCACCACCTTGACAGCAGGTCGATCGCCAGCTGTAGGGGGGTGGTATCCACCTGCTATCTTATTACACATACACATTTCCATATTTAAGCAATGCAGGAGTTGGCTGGTACTCTAGAACTGAGGTTCTCTAGCTCCTGGGGTCCAGTGGAAACCACATACAAAGGTCCTACCACTCTGTAAACAAGTGCCCAAGGGCAAGCCATTTAACATCTCAATGCCTCAGTTTCCTTGTCTGTAGAATAGGGAAAACAAGAGTACCTACCCTCATAGGGTTAGGAGGAGGATTAAAAGAGGTAATACATGTTTAAGTGCTTACAACACAATGTTAGTTATTACTATAATTTTTCTAGGGAAGAGTCCAAAGTTTTCATCAGATTCTCAAAGGGGTCTTTGACCCAACAAAAATAAGAACCCCTGTTCCACACGGTCTCCTTGGAATGGAACTGAGGTCACCCTGTGGGAAGAGAGGTACCTTCCCCAGCTTCCTCATCCTTCCAGGAGAGAGGGATTTGGTGCTTTCTATGCCCTCTCTCTTGGAGGAAAGAAAAACGTTAAGAACGCTGAGGAATGGCACCGAAGGCACAAACTCATCATTTCTGTGGCTGCGCAATGCGTCTGCACACCCCTTAAGGCCCCACTGGAAAGGTGGGAAATTAGAAGGAGAGACCAAATCCCAACTCCAGTTTCAGACCTGGGGATAAGCCCCCTGCGACCTGGCCTGCCAGGGTGCAAGGACAGCAGCCATGGCACCTTGCCCACTGCCTCCATTGCCAGGGTCTGGCCACCTTCCCCACACCTCCTCCTGAGGACCTGTGAACACAGGGCCCACGAGCAGGTGATGTGTTGGGATGTGAAGAAAACCCGAAGCTGAGGTCCTGGTCTGGAAAGAGCCGACTAAAGAGGAAAGGGATTAAAGAGAAAGGGTATGGGGCGCCTGGGTGGCTCAGTTGGTTAAGCATCTGACTTCGGGCTCAGGTCAGTATCTCATGGCTTGTGAGTTTGAGCCCCATGTTGGACTCTGTACTGACAGCTCAGAGCCTGGAGCCTGCTTTGGAATCTGTGACTCCCTCTCTCTCTCTCTCTCTCTCTGCCCTTCCCCCGCTCATGCTGTCTCTCTCAAAAAATAAATAAATGTTATTTTTTTTTTTTTTTTAAAGAGAAGGGTATGGAAAGTGTAAGAGATAGGAAGCAACTTAAATCCCGGCTTTGTGGCTCTTTGGCCTCATGACCTTGAACAAATTACTCAACCTCTCAGAGCCTGTTTCCCCATCAATAAAATGGGGGCTATTTAACAGTCTTTGCTTCGCAGAGGAGTTGTGAAGATCAAACAAGATCTGTATAGACATTTAACACAGTATCTGGCACTCCATGTGTGCTCACTCGGCTGATGCCAACTATCACTGCCATGACGAGGATAATGAGTAGGTAGACAAAGCTCAGCATAGTCACGAAGCCTTACTGTATCGTTATTGGTTTGGGGCTGTTTAGATGTTGTTGCATTAAAAATAAAATCAAGGCAAATTTATGGGAAGAGATATCAGTACTAGAGGGAATACAGGGTCCTGGGCCCCAAACACAGAAGAGCTCTAACTGCAGAACCCCAACTGTGGGTCCTTGGCTCAAAAAGTTTCACACAGGCAGCAATAAAGGTGGAGAACATAGATGTGCCTAACAGGAGAGCCAACTCAAACATCACACCTTCAACCCCAGCTGGAACAGCATCAACTCCATAAAGTAACCCAGGCAACAATTAGAGGCAGTCTATCTTTGATGGATCAACTAGAAGGGAATTACTACTTAATAACCACAGTGTTGGGTTAGATGAAATATTTCAAAGCAGGGACATTTATAAGAAAAATAAGCATAAAAGAAAAAATAAAAGACAGGCATCTTTGATGGTTAAAAAGACTGGGGCCTACAGTTCCCAAGGCAGTACTGGTGCTCAGTGTCCCTGGGTCCACTCTGTCATCCCTCCTGTATTCTCCACCTTGTTACCTCATTGGCAGACTAGGAATGAGTTTGAAAGCAACCATGCTTTTCTTTTTCCCCAAATAATTTTCTCCAATACAGATGAATACATGTTCATCACAGGGGCACCTGATTAATACAAGGTCATCATAGGAGTTACCTGGGCAGCTCAGTTGGTTAAACATCCGACTCTCTTGATATCAGCTCAGGTCATGATCTCACAGTCATAAGATTCTCTCTCTCTCCCTCTCTCTCTCTCAAAAATAAATAAATAAACTTAAAAAACACATGTTCATCATAGAAAGCTGGGAAAACAAGTTCTCAAAGAAAACACAATAATCCAACTACCAATGTTAACATGTTGATTTCTTGCTGCCAGTTTCTCTCTTTATGGCAAGTCATTTTTATTTAAAGAATAATTATACACAGCTTTCCTAAGATGGCAAGCATCTCTAAAGAATCAATAAAAGCAGTAGTAAGAATCAAGGGAACTTTAGACCTGGTTGACAAAAGGGAGACAATCATGCATGTGTGTGTATGCGTGCACACACACGCAGGTCTTGCTTCTCAGAGGCCTCTTAAACTCACAATACAGGATTGGTCACTATGGCCATAACTGAACTAAAAACTTAAACTTAGAGGATCAAAAAGGAAGTCCACCCACTAAAACAATGCTCTGTAAGTATCAAAAAGTCTAGCATTTCAAACAAGCATTTTTAAAAACACATTTTTTAAAAACCCAAAACCTATGATGTGTTCCTTGGCATGAATCTGGGTTGGTTCCTGGTGGGGTTCCAGGGTAGAATTTCAAAAGATACTGTAATTATTCCTCATGTCACTGATACCATTCTATCAGACTCAAATAAATCAAAATCATAATGAAAAATAAAAATAAAACTGAACCTCTCTGGCAACACACTCAGTGCTTAGAAAACATTAACTTTTACCAGCATCTTTTACAGTTGCCTCTTAAAATCATTTTTAATACTGCTTACGCAAGAGTAATGGGGGGAGTTGTTGACTAGTTTCAACAAACTCTACCTTCAAGGTTGCCCTCACCTATTTAATTGAGTTCCAGACAAGGATATCAGTTCAGTAGGAAAGAACTTTCCAATGAGATGAGCCACCCAACACTGAAAGGGGTGGCCTCTTGAAAGAGTGCCCCCCCCCCACGGCTGGAGGTGTGCAAGGACAGCTGTACAATGTAGTTTCTAAGGTCCCTTTAACTTTAACATTCCAAGTCTTCATTTCTCACAGTGGAAGTCCTGCCATGTTGCCTCCCCTCATTCTTCATGAATAAGACTGTAAGATCCCTGCTGTAAGACCAGCGAAGTCTTCCCCAGAATTCAGAAGGGCCATAAATAGTGGCAAAGGGCAGAAGGTAGGAGCCACTCACAAGCCAAGAGAAAACAGGTAAGGTCAGGGGCACCTGGGTGACTCAGTTGGTTGAGCGTCTGGCTCTTGATTTCATCTCAGGTCATGATCTCATGATTTGTGAGATTGAGCCCTGCTTGGGATTTTCTCTTTCTTTCTCTTTCTCTCTCTCTCTCTAAATAAAAAAAAAAAAATTAAATAAAAAAAAATTAAAAAAAAATTAAAAAAAACAACAACAAAAAACAGGCAAGGCAATTGGAATGACCTCTAGAATTGGACAGAGAATTCAGAGGTGTCTGTGGGTGGCTCTAGGAGCAAAGTAAAACTTTTGAGGCTCAGAGTAGGGTCTACATGCCTTACCCAGAGACGACTGTAGCAGCTTTTCTGAAAAAGGTGACACTTTTTAAGACTTCATACAAATTCCTCAGGGTCCCCAGAACACAGGCATCTCTACCACAGTCTTGCAAACTTTCAATATCACCGGTCAAATGCAGACAGAAGCCTCCCTTTGACGGCTATCCCAGAATGGAGAGCTCAAGGAAGGTACCTTCTAGGACTCCCAAGACGCCCAAGTCTGGCAAACAGTGGCCCTCACCATTAACTAGGATAGTGGATTTTCTCCATACTCGACTTTTATGGAAAAGCAAAGGAAAACAAAATAAGTTGATATTTGGTCTAAAAAAGCAACATCCAGGAGATGCCCTAATTCAGTTCAGATTCCAACAGGCTCTTAGTTTTGGTTGGTCCATGGAGCTAGTAACAATGCATGGCCCAATTCAAACCTAGAACATAGAATTTTGGAGAGATTTCAAAAGTCTTATTGGCAAGATGACAAAAAGCCAGAAGATGTGAATGTCACTCCACATAAGGAACCTTTGTCCCTCTAGGATAAGGCATGATACTCATGACTTTTAGAGAGGACAGGATTTTTCTTCCTCCAGAGATAATAGGGGATAGTGCACAGGGAGGGAGAAGAGAGCTAAACGCTCATCTTATATGGTGAGGTTGGTGATAATGCCCCAAAGCAGCAAAACATGCAAGTTATTGAGAAATGTGAAAATAAATACTAGACGAATCCATTAAGAATTGTAAGTGACTGCCACTGGGGAATGGGGGTAGAGGTGAGGAGGCAGGAAATCATGGTCCTATAAGACTGATTCTTAAAACTATATGGGTGTGTAACTTTGATAAAAACTACAAATTTTAAAAGGAAGGGGGGGGAGGGACTAGGGTAACTTGGATGCATCTATTTCCCAACTTAAGTTTTTATTTAAAAAAATAATACATTAGGGTTGGGGAG
This sequence comes from Panthera uncia, assembly GCF_023721935.1. Lineage (NCBI taxonomy): Eukaryota > Metazoa > Chordata > Mammalia > Carnivora > Felidae > Panthera > Panthera uncia. The sequence goes on along the minus strand of NW_026058119.1, from coordinate 45,989 downwards.
GAAAAAATACTACTTTAAGTAAATAATATTATTTCCAGATGTTTTAATAATTTTGTCCTGATTAAAGTCATACTGTTCATTGAAAAAAAGAAAAAGTTAGAAAATAACACCCCTCCAAAACAGGGAGAAAAAGGAAAAATCCTAATCACCATCCAGAGGTAACCACTGGATGACTTGGAGGTAGTTTCTTTTTATATATGTGCATATGTATATACATAGATCAATAAAAACAGAATTTTCTTTCTTTGGATTCATCCAACGATCATAAAAGGAGAAGGAATCTTTTCAAAGGTATTAAATTGGGCCTTAGCTTCTTACTTATCAATAAAGATTTCTTTCTGTAAGGATAGGCAGATCAGGTTGTCATATTTTAACTACATGACACATTTACAAAGCAAAAACAAATCCTTTTTTGCTAGTGGTTGGGATTTCCTCAGAATTCTTAGACCTAAGACTGCAGCACTGGGGCAGAGGCCTTCCTTACTGCAAATTGGTTTCACCTCAAATTGTGCTGTTTTCTCTTTGTGTCTTCTTTCTTCCTGTGCAAGTCTCTTTGCTCTTCTGTCTTCCTGCCCACTGGTCCCTAGCTTCCCTCCCCACTCCACTCCCGTCTCCTGTTTTAGTCCCCTCTCTCACACCTGTACCTTCTTCCTGCTGCCTTTGCTCAACCTGAAGCACTATGGAACTGAACTCATCTTCTAGCTATTTTTTGCATTTGCAGAATAGATTGGTCTTTAAGTTTAAAACAGGAACACAAAGTGTTCCATTTACCATTTTCTAAAGACCATTTTGAAGATTTAAAAACAAATTTTTTTAATGTTTATTTATTTTTGAGAGAGAGAGAGAGAGAGCAGGGGAGGAGCAGAGAGAGGGAGACACAGAATCGGAAGCAGGCTCCAGGCTCTGAGCTGAGCTGTCAGCACAGAGCCCGACGCAGGGCTCGAACTCATGGAGTGTGAGATTACGACCTGAGCTGAAGTCGATGCTTAACTAATGGAGCCACCCAGGCACCCCTCCCTTCCCTTTTTTTAAACAAAGGCAGCCATGAGCCCCAGTGCCTAGGACCTGACCGGGAAACCCTCAGAAAGAAAAAGAGCTCAGACCCCTGCCTGGAAAAGCCAGTGCACATCTGGAAGACTCCTTGTGTGGGCAAGGGAGTTTCTCAGGGAGAAACTTGTGGTTTCTCAGGGAGACCAGGTAGAAGGACTAATGTCAAAGTCAACTCACACTGTACCTGGGTCACTTGCAGGTGGAAGGGGCATGTACCCAGCCCCGCTTCACCTGGGGGTGGGAGGGTGAGTAGTAGCTCCAGAAGGCAAGCCTGAAACTGTCAGGGTATCCAGCTAAAGAACCACCTACTCCTCTCTCCATCCTTCTGAGAGGGACCTACCTCTTTTTCTCAGCTTCAAAAATGAGTCTTTTTTTTCCCCATGAAAGCTTCTTTTAAAATCAGGTCACCCCCATCCTACACGTAGAAGATTTTTTTTATAATCCAGACACTGGACATATCTTAAAAGAGATTTTTGGGTTCTGTTTACTCTTTGAAATGTAAGCTCTCTCTCCCCTGGCCCTAACAGATCTGTGCATTTCATATGGCTGCCCTTTACAGCTCCAAGTATCTGAGAAAAAAATATTGACCAGGACAGACCCAGGCACAATCTTAGGTCTGCAACAAGAGGCCTCCCACGTAGAGAATGTGGATCTGTTCTCGTAATCCAGCCAGCAGCGAATCCACCTGCAGCCTTATCACCCAGCCCTCACTTCTCATTTTAGCCCTATGCTCTTAATGCACTTCTTCCCGTTAGATGCTTCCCAGACACGAGCACGCAAGGCGCTGTATCTCCTGCACGTCCCAGAGCCCATGTCTAAAAAGGAATAAGGTCTGTTTGACAGGCTTGTATCTCCAGGAATGAATACTCCAGGAATGAATACTGGTTCTTAATGACCTCTGCATTCTTCTCAGTAACTGTTCCCAAGCCATCTCCTTATGAAGATACATGAAAACTTACGGGGGGGGGGGGGGGAATGACAGCACAAATAAAGCAGTTTTGTTTTCCCCAAGTATTTCCTTAAGAAAGTCAGGCACTAGCTTCAGTTCTGAGAAATAAACCGGTAAATTCCCATACAGTAAGTTTGCTACAAATGATGTAGGCAACAGGGTTGGGTGGGGGGATTGGTGGAGGGGTGAATAGAAGGGATGGACCGGTTCTCATCAAAGAGCAGCAAGATGAGACGTGTTTTTACACAGTGGCAAATGTTCCTTTTGGACTTGCTTCAAACCTGTGTGTGGGCTGATTCTCTGAAATAAACAAAATTCTCTTGTATAACAGAGGTTAGGGGTGACTAAGAGAGTGAGGATTCTGACGGAAAAGAAGTCACCCACAAATCCCCACCTCTGACTAAATAAGATCAGTTCTACCCGCACTGGGTCTGGAGTCGGCAAAGCCAGACAAGGGATGCGGTACCATATCCAAGTGTCCGTGTAACCCCAGATGGGTGCATACGTGCTCCAGTTTAAGTTCAAAGACAACCTGAACAGCTTTGAGAGCACGGACATGCCCTGTTCCACCCAGCAAAGAGATGGAATGCCAATCCTGGCTTCAGTCAGCTCTCATATGCCACCACGGGAGGCATGATGTCCTGAACAACAGTTGGCCAAACACGTGTGAGGGAGGTGCAGCTGCTGGGCTTTCATGTTTACCAGGAAGAAAGAGTGTTGATTTTGCAGATTTCTGATCATGTTTTTACAGCCAGTGTTATTCCCAACCCGTTTTAAAATGCAATCTGAACAACACCCCTTTCCTCATGAGTCTCCTTGAACTTAAGTGGTTCCACTGGCCCCGGAAGCCCTTTGGTCTCTACTGGCCACACCTGAGTTTGGCCAAGCAGCAGGGTAAAGGGAACTAGGACCTCCGCAATGGCAGCACTGGCAGGAGAAGAGTATTAGATTCAGAGGCAGGCCACCTGGGCTTACAACCATGGTCCCAAGCAGCTGCAAGATCTCTGTGGGCCATCTAGGACCATCTAGGGAGGACTCTTGTCGCTCCAATGATCTTTGGGTCTGTGGTTGTACTATACGGATTTCATGCTCTTACTTTAAATTTAGTTACCCAAACGCAAGAAACCACGAAAATTAAAAAGGAATAGAATGAACTGAGAAGTTACTTTAGACCAAGCAGAATGGGCAAAGCACTCGGCAATCTTGCCGAAGGGACCTGGCATGCCACCATAGAAATGATCCGGCTAGAAAGAGCCATTTACAAAATGCTGAGGGTTTGCCCAGGCCCTTTTGAAAACTGGGTTTTTGGGTTGTTTCCTGAATTTTTTCCCCACAATCCTGAACATTGACTATTATGTAGAAAAAAGAAAAAGAAACATTTAAAGGGACAAAATAGATCCTTGGGAGACACAGGAAAAATGCTGTTTGAAGTAAGGGCCTTTTCTTTCTTTCTCATACACACACATTCAACTAGCCTTAGGAGTAATCTGCTGCCACAGCTGATACCCAGCTAACTCTGTTGTAGCCAGAAGCTTCTGCCAACCACTGAGGCAGTGGAATAGTTATCTGACCAGGTCCCTTCCTGATGCTGGTCCATTTTTGGTGAAAACCTCAAACTTCAGTTAGGGCCCAGACTTGCCTGGAGCTCCCTTCTTGGAAGTACCATCTGACAGTAATCCTCAAGGGCCTGTACTAAAAAGAAAACACACACACACACACACACACACACACACACACACACACACACGACTCTCCATGTAAAACACTGGATGTCAAGCCAGTTCTAGACCCTTACTGCCATGGTCTTGAGATCTGTGCAGGCATCAAGCAGTGACCAGCCCAGAAACATCATAGTGAACCTACCTATCCCACCACTGATTAGATATCTATAGGCCCAGTGCCATCTAGACACAACTTCCATCATGCTTACAACAAAAACACAGAGATAAAAATCAGCCCAGTGAAAGCTAGTCAGACAGCCATATAAAGCAAAAGAAGTTAAAAACTCATTATCAGTCGTAAGAAGTTGAGAGAATGGATCAAGTGTTGGCCACAAAGGTCACCCAGACTTTGCACTAGACCTTGGGGTAGGCGTAGTTTAAATGGAATATGATAGAAGGTAAAAGATCTCTTTAGTGGCCAAAACAGAAATCCCGAGACTTTCTTCTCCTCAAAGAACCAATGGCCAGGTCATCTGTTGGCCAAGAAAGCCAACATTAAACAAACCACCCCCCAGCCCCACAGCTTTGTCTTATGTATGGAAATATAGACTCGAAGGAAAACAGACATCCAAGCAGGGGCTCCTGGATGACTGGAGTAAAAGTGCCCACCACATGTTGGCAGACTGAAAAGCAAGTCAAATTCTCTTTAATTGTCTCCCTAAGCCTAGGTCTCAGATCCCTAAAAATCTCTCCAGACCTGAGAAATCAGTCTTTGAGGGTGTAGCCAGGGAATCTGTGTTTTAAACAAGCTACTCAATATGCAAAAGTGTGAGAACTGCTGCTAGCCTGTTCCAGCCTGCCTTCTTCTGAAATGGGGTAATTAAGGGAAAAGTTGGGTGTCTCAATTAGGAAAGAGATTTAAGCAGAAACCACACGTCACGGAGACAGAGGGTAAAGTGTTAAAGCAATTAGTGGGAAATCTCTTAGGGTAAGAGAGAGAGAACATAAAGATGAGCCACCCAGCCCCATAGGGAGATTCTCCCTCTACTACAACCTTGAAAGATCACAAGAAAGAGGATTTCTTTACAGGAACCAAAGAGGGCTTCAGTTTGGGTGGACCTGAGCCAAGATCCATTGGTGAGAGAGTTCACCAATGTGGATGGGACTAAGTTTGGCCCAAAGCAACCTGCAAGAGATACCCTCTGCCCCTGAGTAGTGGAGACTTCCAAAAGCCATCCTAAGTCCTAAGGGATCCAAAGAAACAGAGAGGATGCTCCCACCCAATTCCAGACATCACAGACACTGACCTAGGGTCACCAGTGCCCACTCAGCTCTATGTGGCTACAACATGGCCTGCACAGACCACCACACGCACTATCCCCCAACGGTCCATGGGTTTCAGCTATCACTCTCTAGGCCTGAGGCAGTGGCAGGGCCGAGAGGCTCCAGATCTAAGTGGTATCTGTCAGTGGTTCTCAAAGTGTGGCCACCAACCCAACAGCATTAGCATCACACAGGAAAGATTTAAAAATACAAATCCTCTGGCCCCACTCTAGCACTACTGGATCAGAAAATCTGGAGGAGCTGCCCAACAATGTGTGGCTTAATGAGCCCTCCAGGCGATTCTGATACAGCTGAAGTTTGAAAAGTGGCATGCTATTAACAATGTGAACCATAACAGTGAATCAACAAAAGTGGCATCCCTTCACATAGGCCTACAAAACATTTTTAAACATTATCTCATGGATACCCTCTTCTAGTCCTAAGGTCCCATAATTCAATTAAATCTCACACCAACGCTGAGGAAATAAAGCCGCATTATCATGCCATTTTACAGGTAAAGAGATTGAGGCTCAGAGAAATGAAGTGACTGACACGTTGCCCCCATCTAGAGCTCACTCACTAACCACAGAAGAGTGACAGAGACCTAACTCTCAGCAATTAAAAGTTACCAGTCCACATCAAATTCTTTCCCCATGGCCCACAGGGAGACTGCAGGCAGCAGGAATGAAACTGGCATTCTTTCTTTCTATCTGGCCCACTCTTACTCACCTCAAGTGACTATTTCTAAGACCATCCTCCATTAATGCTGGATTTGAACTGAAAAAGCAATTTTAAAACCACTGTGAGACAGATTCACTTAGTCTAAATGCTGACCTGACAGAGACAACAATCCTCAACGGGGTAAGTGGGCCATGCTCCAAAAGTTCATTTATAAGTTGGAGGGCTGGGACTCAGATCGCATTTTCCCCATGGACACAACATGGAGATGGTGGTTGGATCCCCAGGTCAAGCCACAAAACTCGATCTGCAAGAGGGAGAGGCAGAAGGGTACAGGTAGGTTTGGCAGTGGCCCAAACGGTTCAGATCCCAACTTTCCCATCATTAACCAACATGAGACAAAACTCAAGTCGCTTAGCCATTCTGAGCCTCAGTTTCTTCACCTGGAAATCGTAATACTCACCTTGCAAGGTTGCTGAAGAAATTAAACGACACTGTACATACGGTGCTTGCCACACAGTAGACATTAAAAAATATAAACTATAACCATTTGTTGAACTCCTAAAGTAGCAGTCATACTATATTTTTGCCCCAAAAACTATGAAGTTAAAAAAAAAAAAAAACAGCAAACACATAAAATTACAAAAGGATTAAGGGCAGGAGAATTGACTGCCTCCTAAAAGACCAAGGGAAAGGAAGGAGGGTGGCTGGTCACTCATAATTCTCCCTTCTCGTCTGCCTCCAGTTCTTAGCTCAATTGTGACTACTTTGGAAACCTTCCTTGGCCTCCCAGACCAGGTCAAATTTCTCCAGTGCATGCTCCAAAGGCCCCAAATACTTCTTCACAACCTTACAAGCATTATAATTTTATCTTTAATCACTTAATGTCTATCTTCCCCACAACCCCATAAGCTCCAAGGAATCAAGGCCTAGGTCTGCTTATGCTCACAGAAGTGTCTTGCCCTGCGCCTGGAACACAGTAGGTCCTCAAGTGTTTAGAGAATGAATCCTACCAGGGCAGCTGGGCAGGGATGGGTAAAGGAAACAGGTTATGTGCAGCTGGCTGTATGCACAAGTTGGTGGTCTAAGACTCAGGGTTACCTGGAGAAGCATGCAACTCTTTTTCTCTCGCCCCAATAAAATCAATCTGCCTCTGCCATATCACTCGGCCAGTAAAGGGAGGATTATTAAACCACAGGCGTCCCCTTCCAATGGGTACATGTCCCCCAGGGCCTCAGTCTGCCCACGGGGCAAGTCCCGCACGAAGATGGTGTAGGAATGCAGGCAGGTTTGGGATTTACTGCAGTTCTCCCTACCTCAGACTCCATTAAAGAGGAGGGAAGGAAGACCCCACACTCACCCCAGCCTCAACTCTGAAGCAAGCCATGGAAAATGCTGTTAGCTGCAACGTAATGACTGTCTGTATGTACCAGGGAACAGTCTGGGGTGATCCGCAAAACCTAACGAGGTGGGGGTATGGTTCCCATCCTAGAGATGAGGAAACAGAATCAGGGAAGTTAGCAGCACGCTCACAATCATATAGCTAATAAGCAGCAAAGCCAGAATTGGAACCCAAATTAGATCGCAGAGTGTTTGCTTTTAGCCATATTCAGCTACTTATCCCCATGCTGACGCGGTGTAATTTTCTCCAGACCGTGAAGGACATACAGGCCTCGGTGAGCCAATGTAATGGTATAAACGCAGAAAGCAGACAATTCTACTCTGGGTTCTTCTACTACCATGTGGCCCAGGGTAAATCATTTTACCTGCCTGGATGCCAGGAGGCTTCCTTCCCAGTAATGTAAAAGAGGGGACTAGATGCCCATTACCAGAGGAGACCCAGTGCATTGGGCACATACAAACGCCTGCCAGTCAAAACGCATCACATCTTCCAGGCCTTCACCCAGGGCCCCACCGTGAGGCTGCTCAGCCCTCCCTCACCCAAAGTGGAGGTTAGCCAGAGCCAGAGACCTTGCGCTTTCTGGTAGGGAAGAAAGGAAGGGCAGAGGTGGCCACTGACTTTTCTACTAGGCTCCCTGAAACTGGCTTGGAATGAAGCAAGGATAAGAAATAAGGGAAAAGACCCTGTGTACCATATGTTTAATTAAACACAAACCTCCCATCTATAGCAGGAAAAGGAAAAAATATCCTTTGCTGTGTAAGCAGGTGTTTGTCCCAAGTTTCCCTCAGGCTCATGCTCACCAGCAGTCTATGCTGCACCAGCTCCCTCTGGTACGTGTTCAATATATAAGCCAAGGCCAACTGAAGGATCAGCCTCCAGAGGCCAAGGCCATCCATCCAAGCAATGATCTCTCCCTCGTGTCAGCCCCTGCACTGCTGTACAGAGTGATCTGGGATTTACAGTCTCTCTTCCAAGCCTTACAAGGTCAAAAATGTTCAAGTTGTGTAATTCCTAGGCTGAAAAGGCTGTGGAACAGCACAGACGTGATGGCCAATACAAACGACACTTCAGAAGCCAAAACACAATAGCCGAAAAGCAGAGTCAGCAACGGGCACAGCGGGAGCCGACGAGCCTGGTGCTGGCCAGCAGCCCCTGTAAAAGTCACCACCTCCTGCTGGTCTCTGCCAAGGGTGAGCACCGTCACCCCCAGCACCAAAATAGGAGTCACAAATAGTGGACATCCATTTTCGGGAAGGTTGCCGACCCCTGAGCCATCACACTCTTTGCAAAAGCCATACAGACTTTTACACAAACAGCAAGGCATGGGGAAATGACCAGAGCCATTTTGTAAAATGTTCATCAAAATAAAGCCTGAGCGGGGCACTTGGCTGGCTCAGTCGGAAGAGCTTGCAACTCCTGATCTCGGGGTCATAAGTTCTCCACGTTGGCTGTGGAGATAACTAAAAAAATAAATATACTTTAAAATAAATAAATAAAGCCTGAGCTAGGAGGAGCAGGAGTGGGGGTAGAAAACATCCCCCTTCTTTACAAGCCTCAATGTACTGAATCCAGCAACACATACAGAACACTTCAGTGGCAGGGGCGTCAGGAGAAACAAGGAAAACTGAATAAGAGGAGAAGAGAAGGGAAAAGAGAGAACGGGGCTAAAGACGACGCCCAGCATCAAGTTAGCCCACCTGAAGCCGCCTCAGCCCTACCTGCCCAGGCTGTTCGAGAGGGGGGTCTGCAACTCCCCCAAACAGCAAAGACATAACAAACCTGACAAACCAATTGTGCTACATGAGCACCCAATCCCCTGCAAAAGAAGAAAAGCCAACGGACATACGCTGAGTGGACCCACCACCAAGAGGGCAGACACAGAACGAAGACATTTTCTACCTTCTAAAATAAGCTCAAAATGCCTGAATATACTTAGACAAGCCCTTTAAATGATAAAATATATTTATAAACTGAGAATTTTAAGGTATTTAAAAATAAAGTGTTATGCTTGTGTACTTGAGAGAGCACAAAGAACTACCGGGACTGTGCACGAAATGCCAGGAGGCCTCAGAAGACTGAGGACAGATTTCATCTGTGAGATCCAAAGCTATGGTTCCAACGCCTCAGGGAAAAGGGTAGTGAGCAGCTAAACTGAGGGCAACAGATTTTCACCTTCCATAAAATGTGTTCAAACAGACATTTCTACAAAGATATTTAAAGTGGTTTTTAGGGGCTCCCAGGTGGCTCAGTTAAGCATCCAACTATTGATTTTGGCTCAGGTCATGATCTCACGGTTCATGGGTTTGAGCCCCACGTTGGGCTCTGTGCTGACAGTGTAGAACCTGCTTGGGGTTCTCTCTCTCTCTCTCTCTCTCTCTCTCTCTCTCTGCCCCTCCCCCATGTGCTTGCACTCTCTCTCAAACAAACATTTTTTTAAATAAAAAATAAAGTGGTTTTGTATATTGACCGGAGTATGCTGAATACCATCTCCTTTACTGTTAAAAAGACACAAAGGATGGTTCCAGTTCTATCTGTGCCCTAGATTCAACATAACTGCCACAAATGGGTCCTGCACCAGATGCCAAGACAGAAGAGTGTTTATAAAACACCTATTGTGTGCCAGCCTTCACAGCTAAGGTCCCACGCTTGCCTGACTCCTGGTCTTCCAAGTCCCCAAATGGGCATGACCGGGTAAGCATGGAGAAAGAGGACTGAAGGTCGGATCATGCCTTCAGAAACAGCTGATGTTTAACAGCAGGCAGAGGTGCGCAGCATACAGAGGGAGCTCAATGCTCCATGTAACTGAGGAATATGTCAGCCCTAATTTAGAGATGACTTTTTTATCCAAAGAGGCTGACAAGTGCAGACTGATTAACCCTTTCATCATCCTTTCTCTAATGGCTTCTGAGTCAATCCTCCTGCCCTCAGGACCTCCTCATTGAGGGCAGAATTCTCTCCCCTAATTTTATCTTTGTTTCTGGTCACGAATAAGACTGAATTTAGGGTTCAGCTGGACCTCAGAGCAGTAAAAAAGTAAAAACTGGGCTGTCCCGGAATAAGTAAGAAGTTACATCACCAACTTCAAGAAGACAAGTTTTCCAGGCACTCAGAAAGCTCAGAGCCAGCTCCTAGTGTGGTTACAGATTAGAGAGGGACAAGAAGGGTGGGGAAGCTTTTACACGGTCCCAGAACCCAACCCAGAAGGGCCTCCTTTCCTCCCTTCTTACCTGTTGCTGATTATTCCCTTTTCGTTTTTCTAGTCAATCAACACATATCTGAACCCTTAACATATGTGTGTTTCCCACTTTATCGAGAACATAATGGAACTGTACATAGCACCTGACATTTTCTGATGTCAGCCCTTCAGAGATCCTGTAGGAAGTCTTGTGTAACATGATCTCTCCAAGTGAAATTTGGCCAAATGTTATTTTACGTACGTGGACCGTGACTCCCATCAGTACCCTACACCCAGCCAACTTCATGTCAATATTTGGAATCACTGGTGCAAAGTACTGATAAAGGTAGGGCCAGAGTGCTTTCTGTACACCGCCTCTAGTACACACATCAGCCAATTTACAAGGCTGGTGCTAACAATCAAATAGTAATAATGAATAACAGCAGCCATGATGTATTGAGCACCTGCTCATAGGTTCGGCACTAGGCCAGTGCTTACACACACTACTTGGTTCAGTCCTTACAACAGCTGTGAGGTCAATTTTATCATCCCAATTTAATGGAGAGAAAAAGCTGAGCTCAAACACCCTGCCTGCAGTCACATAGCAAGGAAGAGGCAAAGCCAAATCTGGACCCAGGGCGGCCCAACAACTCTTTCTCTCCCCAGTGGAGAGGGATGAGACAGGACTCAATGTCTGCAGCTAATACAGCAAGGCCCTCCCCAGTTCTGGGTGCCCAGTTTTCTGTGTATGGACATGACTGGTGGAAATGAATGCTAAAGATGGGAAATCTAGTGCCAGAAATACCATGGGGCATCGTGGCAGTAAATGCCTGTTTATTTTTCATAATTTTTAAGGAGGGGGGGAATCCACATGTAAACATTTTATGTCCCCAGTAATGTCACTTATTCCCAAACCATTATCTCAAGCTTTTGCACTTGAACATTTGGAAAATAACTCTTTGGTATGTAAACGACTTCAGCACAGAGAAGCAAGGTCTGACCTAATCAGTCTGGGTTGCAAAGAAGCCGTCTGTATTGTTTTACTCAAGATGCATCCAAGAGTTGTCTAGAACTTTCAAGTCTCAAATACTCCAAGGGATCTGGGCTATCGCAGGATTATCAGTTTCTCGACTTCATCCTCAGGTACTGCAGATGAAAATGACCAGGCTGCATGAACACTGCCAGCCTGGCTCAAGCTCCTGACCCCACAGCAGGCCTGCAGCCAAGCTCTGCAACCCTGGACTGGGGCACATGTGTGTGGTGTTAAAAAAACAAAAAACAAAACAAAACAAAACAAAAAAAACTAACAAGAGGCAATATACTGCCATTTGGAAAACCAGAGAAAATAAAACCACATTCACCAACATTCCTAACACAGTATTATTATTCTGGGACATTTTCTTGCAGCTGTTTCCCCCTCCCCCACTATATACATTCAGCATGTGATTGCGACTATAGCTTCTATACAATTCAGTTTCCTGTTCCTCCAACTACTGCTTCACCTTGATTATCAAGAGTCACCTGTCCAGTGGAGCTTTTCCTAGCCATCTCCCTACCCAGGTGAAACAGACCTTTTTCTCCTCTGTGCTTCCACTACCCTCTTAACACACTTGAATCATGCTCCTCTAAAATTTAAAAAAAAACTCTTTTTAATGTCTGTCTATTTTTTGGGAGAGAGAGGAACAAAGCACTAGCAGGGGAGGGGCAGAGAAAGGGGGAGACCCAGAATCCCAAGCAGGCTCCAGGATTTAAGCTGTCAGCACAGAGCCTGACATGGGGCTCGAACCCACAAACCACAAGATCATGACCTGAGCCAAAGTCGGACGCTTAACTGAACCACCGAGGCGCCCCCAAAATTTTAGTCATTAGCTGATACATCAGGCTCCCACTATAAACCATAGCCTTCCAAAGCAGTCTGGTTGTAAGCTTCGATTATTTTTCACATAGTTGGCAGAAATGAACCAAAATATTACCAGGGGCCAAGTTGGAGTGGTGTGCCATGACTGATTTATTTTAGCACCCCTTCCATTTTTTTATATGGTTCCAAATTTTCTTTACATAATATATCATTTCTTTCATGCATATTTCACGGACTATAAAAGTTTCTTAGAACTGCAATTGACCAACTGCAAAATCACACAAAGGAGGAAAGGGTCTGATGGCAGGAGACATGGGCAAGTGTCCCCAGTTACAGTAGGAATATGGGCAAACCTGCCATCTACAAGTAAATAAGCCCTGATAACTACAAACCAATGAGGATTCCTGGTGAAATTACACAATGAATGGCTTGAGGACATTTAGAAAACAATGTGAACGTGGGTACATGATGACCAAGTCATGCCAAAAAGCAACCAGTGTTCTTTTGTTGTGATGACCAAATTGGCAGACCACGTGAAATGTGAGCTAAAATATATCATGATTTCAGCAAAGCATCTTAATCTCCCATGATTCACTTAAGTTAGGGAAACAGAGTCAAGCAGCTTGTATTAGCGTAGGACTATGGAGCCCATTGAACTACCCCCCAAAAACGTACATCACTCCCTCCTGCTTTGGGCCATACTGTACTTGGTACATACCCATGCCCCTCTCATAGCACTTATTAAACTTGACTGAGCTATTAGTCTGTCTTCCTACTAGACCAGGGGTCAGTACACTATAGCCCACAGGTCAAATCTAGCCAGTCACCAGCTTCTGTAACATTTTATTGGAATAATCATGCTATTTGCTCACATGTTGTCTATAGCTATTTCGGTGCTACAAGGGCAATTAAGTGTTTACAACTGACTGTATGGTCCACAAAGCCAAAAATATTTACTATCTGGCCCTTTAGAAATAAAGTCCTCCAGGAGCCCCTGGGTGACTCAGTCGGTTGAGCATCTGACTTCAGCTCAGGTCATGATCTCGCGGCTCCAGAGTTCAGGCCTCGAATCAGGCTCTACGCTGACAGCTTAGGGCCTGGAGCCTGCTTTGGCTTCTGTGTCTCCCTGTCTCTCTGCCCCTCCCCTGCTCACGTGCATGCATGCTCTCTCCTTCTCTCAAAAATAAATATTAAAAAAATTTTTTTTAAATAATAAAGAAAGTCCTCCAGCCTCTGTACCAAATGATGATCTCCTCTCGGGCAAGAAGGTAGTCTTAACTCTGTGTACCCTCAGCACTAACACACTGTCTAGCACACAACAGGCACACATTAAACATCTGGTGAGTAACTATGTCCACCGGTATCTTTAATGGCTTGATGATAAGCTAGAGAAAGGTTACTGACAGCATGATGCAGTAGTCAATTCTCAGCCACACCCTGTCCATTGTCTTGACAATGATGACTAAAGATGGACACAGGAGGCAGACTCACCAAACCCCCAGATGGCACAAAGCGGAGAAGAAGAGCTAATGCTACAGATGACTGAATCCAGATCCAAATGACCCCAACAGCCTAGCATCCTGGGCCAAATACAAAGCCGGTAGTGCAAGTGCAAGCTGGGGGCAGTTCCAAACTTCCTCCCGTCTGAGCTACCCGCCCTGCCAACCATTCATGTGAAACGGAGCTGGGTGCTGTTGCTGACTGCAAGGTCCATCAGAGCCCACAGTACAAGAGTAATGCAATCCTAAATGGCATCAAAAGTAGGACAGTGTCCAATTCACAAGAAAATGGGAATACTCCCACCGTACCCCATAGCACTCAGGCCACAAGTAGAGGATTCCACTCAGGATACCACACTGTTTTAAATGGGTTACAATCACATAATTTAAGAGGCACCCAACAGTTTATAGTGAAAAGTCCCCCTTCTACCGGGTCCTGTGGTCACCCAGTCTCCTCCTCAGAGGCAGACAAGGTTACCCGTTTTTATGTTCCCTTCCACAGGTACTATACACATATGTAAGCAAATAAACGTATCTTGTTCTCCCCTTTTATTGCACAAATGGTAGCACAGTTCTGCTTTTTTCACTTAAAAACTCCATCCTACAGAATTCCAAGACAGTACTTGAAGAAAAGCCTCATTCCTTCTGGGGCTGCACAGGATTCAGTTGCATGGAGATTCTAGATGGATCCCAGGCTTTTGCTACTACAGTGTGTAAGAAATAAACAAACACTGTCATTTCTCACCTCTGCAGGTATATCTGTAAGATTCTGAGCACTGGAATTACAAGTATAAACAGCAGGTGCATCTATAATTGTGTCAAATGGGACACTGTCTTTTCAAGAGACTTATGGACAAAATGGAGTTTCCCAAAAGAGGGGGCAGGGAATTACGTCCCAGAAGGAAAAGTAGAGGCTTAATGTAGAGAAAGAGGGGCTGGGAGAAAAGACAAGCATCATCAGCTTCAAAGATCCACGGCTACCCACCAATAACTTCAGTCCTCCTTTACTTACCAACATGCCGCACACAGCCTCAGAGGCTCACAGACATCATCCCACTCGACTGATACCACAACCCTGAAGGATGGGTATGTTTATTTTCACAATGAAGATAAAGAAACTGAGGCCCGAGTCTTCTTATCAAAAGCCACAGAGCTGATAGTGGGCAGAGTCGGGAGTCAAACCAAAGCCAGTAACCACTGTCTGTGCTCCTAACCCCATAACCCCTGGCTCTTCCAGCCCAGACTGCTCAGAAGAAGCACCTGGGCGGCTTCTGCACAGGCCCCGCCTTCAGATCCTGATCTAACTCCTCAGGGTGCAGTAGGCAGAGGTTGAAAAGCCCAGCTCTGGGGCTGAGTCGGTTGCGGTCTTCGGCTCAAGGTCATGATCTCGCAGTTCGTAGGTGTAAGTCCCGTGTAGGGCTCTGTGCTGACAGCTCGGAGCCTGGGGCCTGCTTCCCATTCTGTCTCTCTCTCTCTCTCTCTCTCTGCCCCTCCCCTTCTCACACTCTGTCTCTCTCAAAAAAAAAAAAAATAAACGTTAAAAAAAAAAAAAGGCCCAGCTCGCAGGTGAATCCAAGGTGCAGTTCAGTCTAGGGACTCTCCAACTAGGCAGGTATCAGAATCACCTGGACCCTGTGAAAAAACAATTTGCAGGCTCCACCCCCTGAGTTTCTGAGCCAGCAGGTTTGGGGTGGTGCTGCAGCATTTACACTTCTAGCAGGTTCCCAGGTGATGCTGATGCTGCTGGCCCAGACCTGTGCTTTGAGAACTACTGCTCCTAATAATCAACAATTCATACTCCTCAAGATCCATCAACCAAGAAACTTTCACTGCTTTAGAAGGTCGAATGGGATAATGTCCTCTGTAAAATGAAGTGATACTCAAGTGTCTTAGCCCAGTTCATACAGGTTGCAAGTGGTACAAAACCTTTGCTTCTTTCTTTCTTCTTTTTAAAGTGAATGTCTTTGCTTTCTGACATCTAGTTCAATGCTCCCTCCACTGTACTAACATGGGACTCTAAGTTCCAGGAGGCAAAAACCTTGTCTACCTTGTTTACTATCTCATTTCTCCTGATTCTAAAAGCCAGTGCTCAACACGTATGCCTGAATGAGTGAATCATGTCATGTAAATATAGTGAGAAATGTCCTAAAGGAGAAAATTATCAGACAAGTTGATGATAGCTCATATTAAACAATTCTAATAATCAGAAGCATTAAAAAAATAAATGGAACTGCCTCAGTGAACAGTGAGCTCCCTGTTCTTGGAAACACACCAGTGAAAGCTAACCAGCCAAGTGACAACAATGTCACAAAGCAACTATATACTCCAAGGTGACCTCCTGAACCTCTAACAGCTTTTGCAAAGCTGAATTTTAATTCTTGTGTATTCCAGTAGAGAGGAGGTACTCTAAATCCTTCTTGATTATTGGTCAACTAGCCTGCCAACAGCTTCACTATGTATTTACACTAATCACTGCATGCCCGTGCCTCAGTTTCCCCCAACACAAAAGGAAGAGGTTTGTCAAAATCAGTCTCTGGAGATTATCTAATGACTGGCAAATAATAAACAGCTAACAGATGTACCAAAGTACTTAACATGCATAACATGTCTTTTTCTCTTCGCTGCCTTTCCGCAGTGCAACTAATCCTGCATCTAATGATAGGTCCAGGAAAATTAAACTTAAGGAAAAACAAGGGCATGTTCCAAATCATACTGTCCACCCTTTGAATACCATGCCTTCACCAGTTTAATCACCAGCCTATCATTGTTCTTTTAAAAACCATCCTTCCAAAATAAGTTACAGAGAGGGAGACAAACCATAAGACTTTAAATACAGAGAACTGAAGGTTGATGGGATGGGGAAAATGGGAGATGGGCACTGAGGAGGGCACTAGTTGGGATGAGCACTGGGTATGGTATGTAAGTGATGAATCACAGGAATCTACTCCCGAAGCCAAGACTACACTGTATACCCCATATGTTAGCTAACGTGACAATAAATTATTTAAAAAAAAACTAATAAAAATAAAAATCCATCCTTCCAGCAGCCACATATTGGGCACATTGTGGGCAGAGAATTGTGCAAGGCCCTCAGGCAAGGCAGATGGGTCACGCAGGCCCTGCCTGCTTGGGCGCATACCCACACCTGCCGCTTTCATCGTTTAAAGCCAGCTTTGCATTTCTCCGACCTGGGTAATATTGAAAGGTTCATCAGAATTTACTAGCATAGAAATTTGTTTACAGATTGATTTTGACAAGGAAAACAGAATAATAGAACAAAATTATTTGATCCAGAGGAAAGTTCTTAATTTTTGAGGTCTAGGATACCAGGTGCCAAGGTTTCATCTCTATGATGGGCCAGCCTACAGTGCTATGCCTGGTCCAACTCTCGCCAAAGACTGTCTCATTCACACCTGAATACGATGAGGGTGTCAGACTGAGAGTGGTCTTGGGTAATGGCTTCTCAAAGTCACCAGCACTGTGGTGTCTTAGGGGCTATTAGATTTGGGGGGCTGGGGGAGATAGGAAGCTAGGGAAAATTTCCACGCAGCTATATACAGCCCTCATTTACTTTGAACATTAAAAACTGTGTTTTCAGGGGCGCCTGGGTGGCTCAGTCGGTTGGGCGTCCGACTTTGGCTCAGGTCATGATCTCACGGTCTGTGAGTTCAAGCCCCGCGTCGGGCTCTGTGCTGACAGCTCAGAGCCTGGAGCCTGCTTCAGATTCTGGGTCTCCCTCTCTCTCTGACCCTCCCCCGTTCACGCTCTGTCTCTCTCTGTCTCAAAAATAAACAAACATTAAAAAAAATTTTAAAAACTATGTTTTCAGACACAATATCAAAGAATGGGAACACAGGAGGCAGCTATTAAAATATGGTGAGCCTCGGGGCACCTAGGTGCCTCAGTCAGTTAAGCGTCTGACTTCAGTTCAGGTCATGATCTCACGGCTCGTGAGTTCAAGCCCCGCATCAAGCTCACTGCTGTCAGCACAGAACCTGCTTTGGATCTTCTGTCCCCCTCTCTCTACCCTTTCCCTGCTTGTGCTTTCAAAAAAAAAAAACAAACAAAAAATTATGGTGAGCCTCCCTTAATCACCTCACAAAGATGATGGAAGGGGAACCAAAGCAGAGACACTTTTTGTCGAACAGAAGAGGAACCCTTTGGCTCCCTGTTCGACGACGCAGATGACCTTGTCAGGATGCAGGAGACCGAAGGGGAGGGACCCAGAACAGGGAAGCCTGTCAAACATCCAGAGCCAAGATGAAAAGCAAGACAGGTGTTTCTCATAATGATCCATAAACAGATTCTGACAGTCACATTCAGGTGCGTGTTAACAAGGCTTTTCTTCCTTAAGGAATATCAAAACCAGACTGCGGATCGGGTCCAGCCAGGACACCTAAACTATGAGCAGTTTGCTGAAGGTGTCCTGCAGGGATAAAACATTAAGAAAGCTAACTCTTTATCTTCCCACTTCCTGTGGACGTAGATGTGGCTGAGGAGATTAGGGCTGACAGGATTAGAAGTTGCCATCCTGTGGCCCAGGTGTCTCCAAACTCTAAGATGTGTAGGAATCACCCGGACTGCCTGTTAAAGGCAAAATCCCACACCCCACTCCCCAGTGTCTGGCCCTACAAATGAGGACAAGATGCCACCCCACGAGGACTCTGCATGTCCACAAGCACGCCTGCCATTCGAAAGGAGCTGCTCCCTAGACTGCTATTTGAGAAACAATGACCTGATCCAAACAGCCTTTCTTCCGTAAGTGGGAAGGAAAAAAAAGGCCCAGACTAGTGAAGTGTTTTGCCCAAGCCCAACTTGCTAAGCCCAGCGCAGCCTCCACAAGGAAGAAATCTGTAAGTA
This sequence comes from Panthera uncia, assembly GCF_023721935.1. NCBI lineage: Eukaryota > Metazoa > Chordata > Mammalia > Carnivora > Felidae > Panthera > Panthera uncia. Next base: position 27,534 of record NW_026058119.1, on the reverse strand, counting down.
CGAATAGGTGTCTCACAGAACAATCCAAACTGTTGAAGGGCACAGCCCACCCCAAGGGCAGCAGACAGCAAGCCAGCTTCTTCAACAGAGCCTCTCACCAACGAAAGACCCGCAAAGGGGCCCCCTCAGAGGAAGACTGATAAGCAAATTATCACAACTGACTTCAGCAGGGCCCTGTGTTTCCACAGACTGTCCATATTCCAATCACACTGTCACCTTCACTGTCATCTCCTATTCACCTCTGACTGTGAGCACCTGCAGGGCTGGGACACAGTCCCATCCATCTCTGCCTCACCACTGCCACACAGCAGGCTTTCAGGAACAGTTTTTATTGTCAGATGAAAGCTATTACCGCCCTCTGTCTAGAATCCCTTCCAAGAGGCTGGTCCACCTGGCACACTTCCTCCCAGCCTTCTAGCCCCAGCTCAGGTGTCACCTCCTCTGAGAAACAAGTGTCCCTCCCCCCACCTGACCCAACCAGGTGTTCCCTCCTACTTCTCCCCGAGGACCCTGCACATACCTGTTAACACTTATCACACAGTTTTGTAATGATCCTGTTTACCTAGGAGACTCCTACCCAAGGACAATGATTTTGGTCTTTGAGACCACAGCACTGAGCTCAGCTTGCTATGCAGAGGTTGCTCAATATAAATGGGTACGGTAGGAAAGCTAGGAGCAAGAAACTAATCTTAAATATCTTAGTGCAGACTCAAACCCCTACAAAGTTGCAGATACACTTCACTGGGAGGGGGAAATTCCCTATTATTCCCTCTGTTCATATTTGAAAAGTCAGGTCACTGTGTCTCCAGCGCCACCATCATCAGAGAGGTATGTTGGCGGCACTCACAAAGGGGCTCACCTGTCTGTCTGTCTGTCTCTCTCTCTCTCTCTCTCTCTCTCACACACACACACACACACACACACACACACACACACACCTGTGATCCATCTTCAACATACATGGCCAGATTACCCAGAGCTTCCTGAGCCCCAGGATCCTCCCACGGCAGCCATGGTCTGTACCTTCCATGCTGTGCATGGGGCACTTATCTCTGCCCACTTTGTACTACTGTTACCTCCCCCTGGGCATCTGTAGGCAATAGTCCCCGAGGCATAGGTCAGGCAATGTGCCAAGGGAGGGACTCCAAACGTCCAGAGCTGGACGTTTGCAGGCAAAGCTGATTTCTCCTTGTGATGAGGCCGAAGCCAGACATCCAGTGGAGGCGAAGGGGCTGTCCTCCACCAGTTCTGACATGCCCCCGATAGGCAACGAACAGCTCGCCACCAGGTAGAGGGGCACTCGGTTTAAAACTCCGGGGGGTCAACTCTGTGGTTCAGACCGGACACTCCCTCACCTTTGCAAAGCGCTGCACAGTTGGCAAGGCTTGCTCCACCCTTTACGCCTCTGCGACCTCTGCCCACCGAGCTGCCAGCCAGGACCACCCGTTACACGTGCGGACACTGCTCTGAAAAGCTAAGTGACTTGCCAGAGATCAGAGTCATAAGCAGAACCGGGGAAAAAGCAAGGTGTTCACTCTCCACCCAGCACCCATTATTGCTGCCACACTGTCCACATTTATCTCCCGAACTCACAGGGGTTTCCCTCCCCTTTCCATCGGGACCTTTCCTTTTCAAATCCAGCAAACCTTTTAGGTTTTTTAAAGGGTTTTCCTAGTTGTATTTTAGCTGCTATATAACAAACCAGATTTCCTGTTTCTTTCTTGTGTTTATTATGCTCAGGATATTTTTCCTGGTGCCCTGAGAATTATTCCCATAGGAAACATTCAGCTCCTTTGGAACTCTTGACACTAAAAGCCCGTTCCCTGAGAACCTTCCTTCAGGGGCATAAACAAGGCTGGCAGCCGCTGATAAGCCCCAGTGTGGAGTAGGGAAGCGGCACCGAATTTGAGCCGTCAGGCTTGGCTCCACCACCCACGAGCTGTGCCACCCACCACCCTCAGCTTCACCTTCCTGAGACTCAGTTTCCCCATCTTTAAAATACGGAGAATAAAACCTAACTTAGTAGGTTGTTGCCAGGATTTAAGATAATGCATGCACTATACCTAGCACAGGGGCTGATGTGGCCAGCCCCTTTCCCCCCAAATCGGAGCTGATATCATCATCTCAGCTGCTTTCAGGTACAACCAAAGTTGCGTATTTTTTCTCACGCCTTGAGAATTCTGCCCATAGGAAAAACAGAGGAAGGCCTTCCGCCACGAATAACTGGAGTCATAAAGGAGAAATCAGAAACGAAGGCGTCTGCTCTGACACCTCAGGTTAAAAACAAAAGTATGATTACTCTCCTAGGGCTAAAAAGGCCTCACAAACACCCCAGTTCCCCCACTCCCGCCCCCTACACACCATCCACGGGCCTGTTATCTACAAGTCACTGAAGCTCAGGGAGTCTCATTTCCTCATCTGCAGGACAGAGATAACCTTGCCAACAGCCCGACTGCTCAGGATGACATGAGGCATACTGCTCGGGCCACCTGCACCCTGGGCCCTGGCAGTTGCCTTCCCAACCCCTAGTCCCTGCTCCTTCCTTCCTAACAGAGCCTCCATTTTGTTTGGATACGTGCCTCTCCTCCAGATCCCTCCAGAAGTGTGGCCGCCTTCCAGTCAACAGTGATTGATTCAGGGATGGACGTGCAGCCAAGCTCCAGCCAAGGAGGCATCTCGGGAGAGTGTTGGGGGGGGCCTCAGGAAGCTTCCTGGCTGCTGAGAGAGCCTGAAGTCCATCCAGTCTCTCTTCTTCCTCTGGCTGTGCTTGTCTCACTAAAACGTTTGGAAACGCTGCAGCCCTCTTATTCTCTGCAGGGGAAGCCAACCACCAAAGATAGCAGAGATGGGAAGAAACCGGGGGCCTTGCTGACGTCACTGAGCTACTGAAGCGACTGCCCCCAAACCCACCCTATCTTGAGATTCAGAATCATCCCACTGCCAACTCCAGGGGGCATGGCCCACATTGTGGCCCACAGGACTGATGGGCCTTGCAGTTTTAAAATGCATCCCTCCTGTTTGAGAAACAAGTTTTGCCAGTTAGCCAATCTGGGCTGGAGTTTGTTATTTGCAGCTGACATCATCTGGATATAACTTGCATAACCTAGAGAATATGTTAAAAATTCAAATCCTTGGGGGACACCTGGGTGGCTCAGTCAGTTGAGCGTCTGACTTGACTTCAGTTCAGGTCATGATCCCAGGGTCATGGTGTCAGGCCCTGCATCGGGCTCTGTGCTGAGTGTGGAGCCTGCTTAAGGTTCTCTCTCCCATTCTCTCTCCCTCTCTCTCTCTCTCTCTCTCTCTGTCTCTCCCTCTCTCCCTTCTCCCTCTGCCCCTTCCCCCACTCTTGCTCTCTCAAATAAAATAAATTAAAAAATTCAAATCCTTGGGCCCCACCATGGAGTACTATGTATTTTTAGCAAGTACCCCAGGTGAATTCTGATGCTCCCCAAAGTTTAAGAACCACTGCTTTAGTGGTTCTTAATGTAAAGACGCTGGGTGCAGTGCCAGGCACACAGTCAACTCTACGTGTCAGTCCCAAGTGGACTTACCTGAGAACCACCATCCCAGCTTCCTATTTCCTGTGTAAAGCTACTGTAGAAAGAACAGATGAGGGCAACAGAAAAGGGAGTGTGAGTTGTCAAACAAATCTCACCTCTTCCCACAAAATGCTGCTCTGCACAGTTTTAGGAAAACATCTGCTAACGTTCGGCCGAAACCCTCTTCCATGATGGCCTGTGTTCCTTCCTCAGCAGCTGCAGCTGGAGTCATTACCTGGGACCTCTTTCAGTGCAGACCACAGCACAGTGGCTGGCGGCCACACGTCTGGCCATCCCGGCTCTCCCAGCGGCCCTTTCAACTTTATTAAAAGGTCATTTTCCTGGCCTGGCTATTTCTTATCCTGGACTGATCACCCCCTGTGGCACCAGGAAACTGCAAGGGAAGCTGCACTTATTAGAAGCAGATAAAAGAAGGAGCTGGCTGAGCCACAGCTGACTCCTGAAATCATTGTTCTTGAAATGTCAGAGGCACAGTGTCCTTCGGGGTCATATGCTACCCACCTCACTCCAAGGGGGAAGCCAAGACCCAGGGGGATGGGACCTGGGGCTCCCATTCACCCAGCTACTTCTTGTCAGCATTAGTCAGAGTCAAGGGGTTCCTTATTGTGGCGATAGTAACAGATGGAGGGGGAGCACTTTAGCCTGCAGAAGAGGAGAATGAAGGGCAGGGCAAGCACTAATCTAGAGGGGCCTCTGCAGGATACCAGCTGCCGAGATAAGCCATGAAGACCAAAGGCAGCAAAGAACATCTCACCTGCTCTTTTTGATGTTAAGATTCTTGAGCTGGGTCTACTTAATTAATTTGGACTTTTTCACTCAAAAAATATTTGAATGACTATTTAATGGAGGTATGCACCAGGTATGCGGTGACAAGGGAAGGGGCCAGAGCTGAGGATAATAGAAAGGACCTCGATGTAACAGTGAAGACAAGGCAAATATTCACAGAACTAAAAAGCAAGTCCCACCAGAGAAAGTGTCTTCAGAAAGTCTCCCTAGCTCTACCCCAAGTTCAACTACACTTAGGCACCCATCATTCTGTGCTCCCCCACAGCCTGAGCACTGCATTGTAACTTCCCACTCATGCACCTGTCTCTCTGTCTTCTCCAGTAAGGGGCCCATCATCTGTTCATCTCTAGCACAGGTCCTGGGACAAGGACACGTGCAGTGAATGCTGGTTGCTGACATGGGTAAATGGATGGATGAGTGGATGGATGGGGATGCCAAAGAATTCTGGCTAGGGAATCAGGGAGGGCTCCCTGAAAGGCTGAGGCACCTGAGCTGGATCGTGAAGCATCTAGACAACTGGAGATGAATACAGGACCCACTTCATCCAAAGTGCCCAGTACCATCTTAGGCAGAAAGCTAGTGCCTTAAAGCTACCTGGATGAGTTTATTCCCAAATGGGCTTTCCGAAGGGAAGGAAGCTGGGTTCGTTTCCCACAGTCTTTTGTTTCTCCCTAGGTAAACAGAAGCAACTCCTAAATAGTAATTAAACTGATAAACTAAGGGAAAGTTAACTGCCAACCAGTCTCTACAAACACAAAGGCACTTTGGCAGAATGAGGACACCCCAATTCTACTTGGGGTAGATATGTAGTTTTCCAAGATATATTCAGTGACGAGGGCAATGTATGTCATCCCCCCTACATGTGTTATCTGTATATAGAAATACTGGAAGGATATCTAAGAAACTAATAAAAAGGATTACCTGTGTATAAAGGATTATATCATTTAGCACCGACACTGGGACATTTTTGGGGGTGAAGGAGGGTGTTACTGATCATTCACTGGGATGGAGAACACAAACGAAGACTGTCATGGAAAAACTGGAACATTATGTTCAGTCTGCCTATAGGGGCCAGGCTGGAGGAGGGGGTGATGTGGACATCACTGGGGTAAGAATGAAAGTTTTCAATGCATACATTTTTATAGTGTTTTGATTTCTGAACCATGTGTATGTATCAACTATCCTAAAATGTAATCATCTTTTTCATGGGAATTTAAAAAGCTAAGGAATTTGGCCTTCCAACTCTGCAACATAGGAAGCTCATGTGGGATAGCCACCCTGAAGAGCACCGCTAGATACAAAATGAACTCACTGCTCAGAGCACAGCCCTTCTGCAGCATGCAATAAAACAGCCCTGAGAGAAGTGAGCCGTACATGGCCTAAAAAGGCTTTGACTCCGTGCAGGGCCAGCTGAGATGGGGAACATCAGGGGAATATAAACAGTGTGAGACGGACATAAAGCAGTTCAGGTTTTACACAATCATGGCAACAAAGTGAGATTGATTCGGGACTGAATGAAGCTCTTTATATTGTTTCTACTTAAAAAGGAAATGTATTGACTACAGTCCTCCTCACAGATTTATCTTTCCTGACATCAAGCACATTCATAACCTATTTTAAATTCCAAGGAACAATGCTGGGGTTTAGGAAAGTGAATACCAGTGTGTTTCACCAGAACGTTTGGAGGCTGGGGAGAAGCTTCTCTGACTTTTAATTGCTCAGGAAACAGGCACAATGTAGATGTTTTTCTTATCAGCCATAACTTCAAATTAGAAAACAGCTTATCCAGTATGTCTAAACTTCAGAATGCATCTTCCGTTGGAAGAGCCACTTTGGAGCCATTTAGAGACCATGCGTGGTATCATTTTGGCCTTCAATCTCTTTTATAACCATCTCCTCCTTTCAGACATCTGAGACGTCACAACGACTTCTCAGACCCAGGCCTTCTCCCTACCTGGACTAGAGAACATCTTGCCTCCTGCCTCCAGGCACCACCAGGCACTGACCTTCCCGATGCCAGCCTGACCACGTCCCATCATGAACCCTTCAGGGGCTCTGTGTAGCCTTTAGGATTGCAAGGGCATACAATTTATCATCCAAACAGGGACACGTGAGAGCGAAGGGAGCACTATTAACAATCACGTGGGGACAACAGGCAAAGCCACCCTGGGGAACTGGAATGTGAGGCCATCCTACTGTGGGATAAATCCAATCCCTTTAACATAGCTTGAATTCAGGACTCTCCACATCTGGCCCCAACTTACCTTTCCAGTCTTTTTGATCCGGACCATATCACAGGGTCCAATCATAATGGACTTGCAGTTACCCAGCATGCCTTGGACCTTACTACATCCATGCATTTGTTCACACATCTCTCCCTCCTGCCTCCACCCCACCCATATCCCCTACCAGTCCATAATGTCCCCCTTCCCCATCTATGTAGATCTAACTCCTATCCTTCCTTCAAAACCTAAGTCAATTGGTACCATTCTTTCCTGCATTTATTCAACATAAATCTGACTGCTCACTCTGTGAGGTACATAGTGAACAAGACTGAAAAAAATAAACCTCTTACTGAAAAAAACAGACCCCCTGGGCAAGGGGGATGTAAGGGTGTGGAGAATTGTGATCATTGGTACTAAGGACGGATACCGGGTGATTTGCTGCAAAGTTTACTGTTATGGCAGAGTCATACCCGCCCCCCACAAGGCTGTGAGCTCCTTGAGGACAAAGCCCAAGAGGCCCCATCTTACAGCCCTACTGAACCTACCGTACACCCTTGCTGAGTAAAGAATTAATATTAAAGAAGCTTACTTAGTTGGTTTGAAGACAGTTTCCTAACAACCAATTCTGAGTCCTCCATGAATCTGTATGGGATCAAAGGGAAACCTGGTTTGCCAACGACCTTAAAGAAACACCCCAGGTCCTACGGCTATGACTCTCATTCGACACTGATGCTGGAGGGGAAGTGAAGTCACCTGGTTCAATCCTACGCTGCTTCTCCAAAGGTTAAGTGACTCATCCAAGGTCACACAGCTAGTTAGTGACTAAAGCACTGGAAAGATGATGCAGGAAGCCTAGAATTGAATGACTGGAAAAATGACAGAAGCACTCACTGGGGCTGAGGGCATCTGGAGGAGGGAGGTGACCCTGCTAGCTGGAGGGTGGGGCCAGGCGATGGAATGGAAGTAGGGGGTCATTCCTGTCAGCGAGGCCAGCAGGGGAAAGGCACTGCAGTAGGAAGCTCAGCCAGGGAGGACTAGCTGGAAACCAGGGTTCCAAAGGGAGGTGAAAATCTTACCTGGTGATGTACACCATCCGGGACCAGGGCACAGACACACATTCTCTGTGTCCAACCTGGAAGAGGGGCCCGAAGTGAGAGCAGATGGGGGTGAAGAGGCAGACTTTCCTCAGGACTGCCCGAGTGGTGCCCTCCCAGGGGAGGGGGCTGCTCTGTCAGACCTCTCGGGCACCCGCAACGCTCAGCTGAGCTGCTCAGAGAAGCTCACATAAAGGCCAAGGGTCCTGGGGCTTCCCCAAATTTGTTTGCTGTTCTGCCCTACGTGGCATGGGGCAGACCAGAGTTAAAGAGTAACCAGTAACAGAGGAGGCCGGCAAGCAGCAGAGTAGTGCCCAAGTTGCATCTGCAACATGTATACCCTGTCCTCAGACCTTTCCGATGGGGCGTAGTCACAGTCATAATTTAATAAAGGCATTTTGAATTACACAATTCACCGGACCTGAGTTATTTCAGTTACACACAGAGAAACAACCGAATCAATTCTCGGCAGCCCAGACTGGACCCCGGCCCCCTCTCACCTGCTGCAGCTCATCTGCAGCCCTGAGCCACCCCGGCCTGTCACACCTCACTGGAATTTTTCTTCCTGGCCTCCACTCATCACAACCACCATGGCAGCCTCTCAGGGTTCAGTCAGTGGGGGGGCCAAACTGCAAACATCCACTAAGGTACAAAGTAAGTCCCTGAAGGTAAGGGAACCACTCGAGTTCTTCAGATGGGCTTTCCAAATGGCCTTCCACCAGCCCTATGCTCTGGGGTAAAAACATAACCAGGTCCCCAAAGGGCAAGGTTCCTCAAGCTCAGCACATTGACATTTGGCACAGGATACTTCTTTGATGTGGGCTGTCCTGTGCATCGTAAGTAGTTTAGGAACATGCTGGCCTCCACCCACTAGAGGCCAGTAGCACCCCTTATACGTTGTGATAACCAAAAATGTCTCCTCCAGACATTGCCAAATGTCCCGTGGGGGTAAAAATGCCCTCTGCTGAGCACCATTGCCAAGGGATGACTCCTAAATGTGCTATTCCATACACCTCCAAATACTCAGGTACCTGGAGCTCCTAGTCCTACAAAATAGCTTGGGCGTTGAAGGCGGAGCTTTGGATTGGGTGGACCTGGGTTGGAGTCTGGGCACTATGTCTTATTAACTCTGTGACTTTAGGTAGGTCACTTAGCTTCATTGAACCTCGGTTCCTTCATCTTTAAAATGGGAGCAATAAAATAGCACCTACCTCATGGGGAGGCCCTGGCAGTTCTATAAAATGACATGTAAAGATTGCCTGGCACAATAAATGAATTTAACATTCAATAAATGTTAGTGGTTATTTATGGGCCTGGGAAATTCCTTTTAGCCAAGTCTAGAGTTTAGTCTTCTATTTCTGTGGCTTCTGATCTTCCCCCTTCTTCCTATGCCCTTTCCACCTGTTAAATGCCTTTGGTCTTAACCTTTGGTCTTAAAGAATCCTTCATGCTGGTTCAAAGGCATCTGAGGTTAAAGTGGAGGAAAGAAAACACACACACACACACACACACACACACACGCACGCACGCACGCACACAGAGGACCTTTCAGATCCAACCCCTGCCCAGACCAATTCTCTAGACAAAGGTTTCCATTGTTGTCTAAAAACAAACTTTTCCACAGGGAGGCCTTAAAAGAGCCTCAAGTCTCCAAGCCTCCAGATTCTTCTACTTCTCATCCCCATCCTGCCCAGATCCTGGCATATCCCTTCTCTTTGTGGGGCCTCAGTCTCCTAATCTGATAAATAAGGGCTCTAGACCCCGAGGAGTTCTAAGTGTCCCCTGTTCCCATTCTCCAAGATGCCATACCGTATCAGAATGCTGTGCGTGGATGGCAGCTGGGTTCACATTTTAAGTAAGTGCTTAACTAGGAATAAGGGTCAGAAAGACAAATTATTCTCTTTTTCCCTGCGTTCTCCCAAGAGCCAGCAGAATATAGTATTTACAGACTACAGAAGTGGGTATTTGTTGCCAATGGAATCAGATCTGAATAAAACGAAATCCTGTCAGACTACTGAGGCCTTGAGCAAATTAACTCATCTCTTTAATACCATTGCCTTCTCTGTAAAATGGGATAATAATAGAGGCAGAAATGATGTAAAGACAAACGTCAGGAAAGCAGCTGGTACAGAGCTGGTATACACACTAGGTATTCAAAACACATATCCCTTCCCTTCTAGACTCTATTTTCAATTGTGTAACTCCATGTCATTCCCCTCTTCTGGAAAGTCCTTCCTTCTCTGCTTTGTGTAGGGCTCTGTTCAAGTCCTCCTCTGCCAGGAAGCCTTCTCTGCATGGACTCTGTTTCTAAAGGTCCAAGGCCATAAGTTTCCCAAAGACTGGCTTGGGGAGGGGAGAAGGGGAAGAAGTTCCCTGCCCTGAGAATTTCCTTTCTGCAAGTTCAGGAAGATTAACCCCTCCCCTGCTCCACCCCAGAACGGAGAACTGACCGCAACATCTGTGTAGGCTTAAAGCTTACACACTCATTATGACAGAGTCTCATAACCACCCTGAGATGGGCAGGATGAGTCGGGACAGCATTCTCTCCCCCGCAACTCCTCATCCAACTTGGCCACCAAGAGTCCCTCTCCCTATTGCTCTCTGCCTACTCACTCCAGCAAAACAAGGAAGAAGATTATGTGGTTTCTTCTCTCCCCTCCATCGGAGGGCCTTACAAATCTCCAGCCCAGACCTTCTCTTTGCCCAAGTCCTAGGACTGTGATGACTCCACAGTCTCTATGAGCTTGAATCATATGGCAGAAATGCCTACTGACCAAAAACTGGAGCTCAGGAGATGAATGAATTGGTCCAAGGTCTCACCCAGTTCAGAGGCAGGGCTGGGTTAGAACACGGGTCTTTGGGCTCTGGACACACCGGGCCTCTGCCCACACCCTCTTTCCCACCAGCTGTGCCTCCTCCTGTCTTAGGTACCATGATTCTCCCAGGCTGGGAAGCTTGCAGTCACCTCTGCCTCCTCCCCTGCCTTATTTCTCTCATCCTCTTATCACCAAGACCGATAGCCCTTTGTGATAAGGGCCTGCAGACAGCCCCACCCTCCCAGGCTCACTGCCTGGTCCTGATCACCTCATGACAAGGACCTAGGCTGAACTCCTCAGAAGCCCATTCTACACACAAGAGCCAGATTCCTCTTCCTTCAACATGCCTTTTCCATGCCACTCTCCTGTCCACCAACCTGCCCCTTAGTCCCACTGGATCAAAGCTCTCCTGCCCAACACACCTGGGAACTTAGTTCACCCACTTCCAGCCCACCTGGTTTTGCCCCGCTCCCTTATACAACCCTCCCCTCTCTCCCGGATGATCTCCTGGCTCCCTCCCTAGACCTTTGACCACGTTGCTCCCCTCCTTTAGCAAGTCTTCCCTCCTCCCCTTTTCCCTATCCTATTGGTCCTTCTAGGCTCTGCCCAAGACCCATCCATGAGGACACTTCCCCAGACCTCCACAGCCCACAGCAGTCTCTGATTCCTCTGCACACAGTCACCACCACACAGTTAAAGGCCTAAGCCTGGTGTCCTCTTAGCCTCGCGTTGTCACTGTACTTACTGCCTGAGCTGTATGGGCTTTACCTCATCACCAAACCACAAATGGCCACCCAACTTGGCCATGTTCCTTCCACCTCCAACCTCAGCCTGGCATTCATTCCACAAATATTATCTGAGTGACTCTAATGTGCCAGAGAGTCCTTGTCCTTGTTCTTAAAACCCTTCTTACCCTTCAAGCACATCTTAAATGCCACCTGCTCTGTGAATCCTTCCCCAACCTCCCGCTGTTGCCCACCCCCCCTCCCCCTGCAAAGGAGTTTTCATCTCTCTGCTCACCTTAGGACCTCCTGGTTGTCCTCCAGCCAATCTCCCTGCCTCCCCCATGTCCTCCCTAGATCCAGACCTTCTTTTCCTTACCCATGGCTAGGCCTCCTACAATATCCTATACTAAGAAGATGCTCAATGAATAGCTTTCACAGTGAACTGAACGAAACAAAATCTGCCCAATTCTCTGGCCAGTCTGGGCTCCTGGGTGGCCCCAAGCTCTGTACATCCAAGTGACCTCTTACTGTTCTTCCAAGACTGGATTTGGGCCCGGACTGAATCAAATGACCTCTTATCATTCTTTTAAAATTAGGTTTTCCTCTTTAATTACACCTTATCTAACCACATTCTATGTGGATTCTAATTACATAATTACTTCAAGCTCTGGGACTTCAGAAAAAGAAAGAAAGAAAGAAAGAAAGAAAGAAAGAAAGAAAGAAAGAAAGAAAGAAAGAAAAGAAAGAAGTGTGTATGATTACATAGGTAAGTAAACACATCAAATATGCATATTTATATATACTATATATCATTTTTCTGTTCATATACAATTTTGTAACCCAGAAAACATAGCCCATGGAGGTGTCTGAATCACATTAAGGTAAAAAATCTCACTGGGTAGGAGGAGATGAAGGAGAACTTCATGGAGAGCCTAACCCTGAGATGGGCTTTGAAAGGGGCTTGAAGTCAGTTGCCAGCCCCCCCCCCCCCGCCCTTCTGCAATGAAGAGGGGGGTGCGTGTTTGGGCACAGTGGACTTTGAAAGCATGATCCCCCTGGACCCAAATACCCACCTTCTCTGAATCCAGGCTCTCACTGGACTCTCTTCCCTTGGGGTACGTGTGCACACTTCTCTCCCTAAGTCCACCCTGCAGGCAGGGGCCCTATCTCTTCCATCTTGGTATTCGCAATCCTCAGTCCCTCCCCAAACCAGTAGGGGCATCTAGCAGACCCTCCCCCCACCTTATATTCCCACCTTATTAAAGTATTGACCTCTGCCACTACACTAAGCCTTCTCATGCCACCCTTTGCATGTTCTGGTGCCCCTGCCTTTATCAGGAATGCCCTTCTCTTCCAGCTCCCCCCACCTCCACGGTGGCCTCCACTGCAGCTGGTACTTGCCCTAATTTAGTGTTTATCACACCTGGGCACAAAAACCCTTTCATGTGCCTACCTCTCCCTTCAGACCAGTGGCCACCAAGCTTTTTGATCACACTTTCCTGTTAGTAAAATAGCTTTGAGCATATTTACTTATAAGTTAATTATAAAATCTGTACTACTATAAATAGGAAAGTTACATCTTTCTTATATTTGAATTGAAGAGTAAATAGAACTTTAACTGATGTTTTCTTCCTGCCACTCAATCCATCTCTTGAGAGCTCACCCACTGCTCTAGATTAGGAACAACGTGAGGACAGCAGGGGTGTTTTGTTCTCTTTGTATTCCCAGAATCTGCTACAGAACCCAAAACTTCGTAAATGAATTAACTGACACTCAGAAAGTGAGCCCCTTCTGTGGGCCAGGCACATGCTGGGCTCTGGGGACAAAATGTAGATGAGAAACAGCCCTGGCCACTGTCATCATAGATCCTACAGACTTCTGGGGCAGGGGGTGGGGGTGGGGGGGCGGGGAAGGGGGGAGACAAACAATGGTTTTCCACACAAGTCTAACAAAGCAGCCGAGACAGATGCTGTGAAGAATGTTCTGTCCAGAACCACTGAATCATGAAAGCCTCCAACAGGAAGCTTTAACCTGCTCCAGAGGACTGCAGAAGGCTTCCCCGGCAACATGCTCCTGCAGGTGACATCTGAGGATGACCAGAGCTACCTAGGTAAAGGGAGGAAAGAACACTCCAGGCAAAGAAAATTGCACAGGCAGAAGTCCGAAGGCTGGATGGAGAAGCGTAAGTGCCAGGGACTAACAGGCCAATAAAACAAAATGAATGAATGAGCCCCCAAAGGATGGCGAGTTCTCTTCCCCATTACTCCTCCCTACTTATCAAAACAGACCTTAGCTACCAATCTCTGAAGGGGTTGCTCAGTCCCAATACTGTCCAGCCTCTGGGCCAAGCAGGCAGGTGGGGTAGGCCTCCCAGTCGGTCCTGCCAGCAGTGGGGTCCCCGCCCCTTCTGAGGAGCCCCAAAGCCCTAGGAAGACACTCTTGAAAACCATGCATGTTGCCATGGGCACCACCAATCAAAGACTCCTAGGCAGTTTAATTTTTTAAAGAGAGTGTTAAATATTTTACATCTTCTAACAGTACTGTTTCTTTCTTGCTACAATGGAAAGGAACACCCAGAAAAAATACCAATCTGCAAGACAGCCCAAGGAGGTGCACACACTGTCATCAAGGGTAACCTCTGGATTTCCTGGCCGCCCCAGTATATTTTCCTGGAGGGAACAACCTGGGGAATCCAGAACCACAGCCACAAAACCCCTTCTCTACTGGAGCTCCTTTGACCCCAGGAAGGGAAAATTATTCACAACGATGCTTCAGGTGAGTGTTGAAATAGCCCACGACCTTAATAATTCAAGACAAAACCAAGACCGTAGATTGTAATGTAGGCTGGCGGGCTGTGGGGCCTCCTCCTGCAGCTGTCTTCAAGAGGAGCCATATCTTCTATCAGCGCTCAGACATGACTAACATTTCCCAGTTCCTGGGGGGCCTCACCCCCTCACACCTGCCAGTGTTGGCTCAGTAATGCACCATATTCAACATAAAGGTCCCACAAAGCAAACACAAAACCATCTTAAAAGGCCTGAGACTGTCTTGGCCCAGGCTCGCAGGCCTGGCAACCTGTCAGCAGCCACCATCCAGCCCTGCTTAGGCCCTCGGCCCTCCCGAGTCCCAGCTCTCTCCAGCTACTCTATTTTCCATCCCTGGTTGAGAGTTTTCTTTCTCGGGAGACACTATTCATTTTGTCCTGCTTAAAGCAGCCCAGTTCCTACTTTTGCCTTGGCTTCTCTATCCAGATCCCTGGCCTGCTCTCAAGCCCACTGCCCAGACCCCCGGGGCAGTGACAGATCTCCTAGCTCCAGTTCTGGCCTGTCTCACCTCCCCACTGGCTGCAGGAACCTCTCCTATCTCCAGGCTGCTGTGCGCACCGTCTATAAAAAGAAGCGCAAGCACAGAAGGGGCGGCAGTGTATATGTTACAGCAGCCTGGGAAAAACTCCCAAACATCAACATAACACGAAAATGTTTACATTGTCCCCCTCGATTTATCATAAATAGCTACAACCCCTGACCATCATTCTGTGCTCACAGGAAGCAGTCACCCAACACTGGCTCTGCCCCCACTAAAGACAAACCCTACATGGAGAAAAGCAATCTGCAAATGAATTATCTATTTACGCATCAGCCTAGGAAACTGCTCCTAGGCACAGCTGCCAGGCTCCACACAAAGGGAAACTGTTTGGATTTCAAAAGATATGTCCTTGTGACCCTTGACACTGGGAAACAAAATTCCAAGGCTGGCCTACAATCTGCTGTTAATAATCGATGCATAAGGCATGATAAAAATGAGTATGAGTTTGCGCATTGACACGAGGACAATTCTGGGATCTTCTAGGCACCCATTCCTGTCACAGCGGCTCTGAGCTAGAACATCATCCATGAATGGTGGAAAGCCGAGGCACAAACAAGAAGGAGATTGGCAGAGCCAATCTTACAGGTTAAGGCACAAGTACTCAGTACCCCTGATCATTGGTCCTCAGGCAGCACGTTTATGCCACGTTGAGAATCCAGGTGGCCAGGAACAGTCTCCACACAGGTCAGTCCTGGGTCCACCATCACTGGCCACCTGACTCCAGGTCTGTCACCGGCCCTGCTCTACTACCTGCCCTATGTGCCTCGCTTGGGTGAAGTGAGATGCCATGTGGGACATGCACGTCTAGAGCACGGTCACAACCCCCATGCCCATGCACTCCGTCACACTAAAACCTTCCTACTTCAAAACCGAAACAAACTGCCGAATACCTGCTGGGGAAGACAAGGGCCCCGAGCTCCTGGTGTTGAGGAGGAACCACCCCCCCCCCCCAACACACACACAAGGAGGGCAGGGGCCATGTCTACATGTTCACCAATACCTGTTCAAAGGATGAAATGAGTCCATGGCTATTAAAGCATTTAAAGTTCCACGTGCAAGCAGGGATGCACCTATGAAATGGGGCACCCTCCCAGCCCTGGGGCTAGCATCAGAGCTCTCTTTCTCCTCATTCAGCAAAACAGGGCACTTGGAGCCGCACCATGCCACACCAGATGGACCTGCTTGAAAGAGTGAGCAAATCGCCAAGCGACAGAAACCTCAAAGAAAAGCCAGGATCCAACCGCCAAATCACCCAGGATCTGTCCCTTCTCTCTGCCTCTGGCACATCTCCCTGCTCCATGGGGATGATGGCAAATGTCTGCAACTTCACCCCTCTGAGGTAGAAATACAGTAGGGGGAGAAGCAATGTTTGGGGACAGGAGAAAGGACCATGGGTAGAAGCAGACCAGGAGGAAAGGGACATCAAAGGGATCCTTGTTCAAAAGCCAGCGATGAGAACTGGGACTCAGAGGGCTTCGTCAACATGCTGGCATTTTTATATCAGCTCTCATGCCCAGAGCAGCTCGTGGCTTAGAAACATTCAGTTCTGTGTCCCTCTCCAGGTGGTTGGTCAACTCTGCAAACACAGCCCCGCCTGCCAATGTTCTTTCTTCCACTTTTCGGTCTCCCGTTTGAAAATGTCTCCTTGAGGGGTGTCTGGGTGGCTCAGTCAGTTGAGCGTCCGACTTCAGCTCAAGTCACGATCTCATGGTTCGTGAGATCGAGCCCCACATCAGGCTCGCTGCTGTCAGTGCAGAACCTGCTTCAGATCCTCTGTTTCCCCTCTCTCTCTGCCCCTCCCCAGCTCACATGTGCGTGCTCTCTCTCAAAAATAAATAAACATTAAAAAATAACAATAATAATAAAACAACATAAATTTAAAAAAAGAAAATGCTTCCTTGACTCCGCCAATAACTTCTATCCACCTTCTCATTCTCAACATAGCAAGCAGAACGTGTCAGGCACAGTTCTAAAGATTTGCATTATTGGATCACCCACAATGCCATGAGGTAGGTACTTTCTCCATTTTACAGGCAAGGCACCTGAGGCACAGATTAGTAACTTGCTCTAGGAAGCGACAGAGCCAGGATGTGAGCTCAGGCAGCCTGAGCGCAGAGACCACGCCCTCAGTCAGTCCACTCCCCACCTCACTTCCCAGCAAGAAGAGCCACGCTCCAAGAGAAGAGATCTGTTCCCAGCTCAGGCCCATCCCGCTACAGGACCTTAAACAAACAGCTTTTCTGTGCATCAGCTGCCCCAACTGTGAAACAAGGCTAATCGCAGACGGTCTAAAAACACAGAATCTTAGCTCTGCAGGCCAGCACAGCCTGCCTAAGAGAACCTCTTGAGGTGAAGGGAACATACAGTATCTGTGCTGTCCACAAGGCAGCCACTAGTCACGTGTGTCTACTGAGCACTGGAAATGGGGCTTCTGTGAATGAGAAACTCAATTTTCTTTTATTTTTAAAGATTTTTTTTTTAAAGTAATCTCTGCACCCAGCATGGGGCTCAAACTCACAATCCTGAGATCAAGAGTCACGTACTCCGCTGACTGAGCCAGACAGGCGCCCCAAGAAACTGAATTTTAAACTGTATTTTATTTTAATTAATTTAAACATAGGTAGCCATATATGGCTAGTGGCCACCACACTAGACAGTTCAGCTGTAGTCTATAAATTCTACGAAGGCAGCTGCTGGTTCTCTGTGGTCACCGCTGTATTTCCAGAGCCCAGCACAGACCCCGGTCTGTGGCTGGTGCTCAGTGATTCTTTGTTGAACAACTCAAAAGCAAAGAACTTTTTAGGTGTTCTAATACGACTTCATCTCCTGCCCAGGGATTGACTTTCCAGGTTCCCTGGTCAACAGACATCCAACCTTGGCTTGATAAGGAGCCCAGGGCTTCCCAAATGCAGTACAGCAAGGAATGGCTCTCGTGATAGAAAGTGCTTCTATCAAGCCAAATTTATCTCCCTAAAATTTCAACTTACGAGTCTTGGCACATTAGCTCACAGGTTTAGGAAAACCAAAATAAATGATGAAAAAGCACTTAAGTATTTGTAAGCACTACAAACACAGGATTAGGTGTGTAATTCACTTTCTTAGTTAAGATGGATCTGATCTCAACTCGTAACAGTATGAGGCCGATTAAACAAATGCGTGACTATGATCTACTTGGAGGAAACAATCCTCTAGTGTCAAGGCTGTGGTACAGAACTGCTATGGCTGCTGACTCTACCATCATTGCACTTGACATCTGAGCCCCCTGCTCCAAAAGTGAGTCAAGGAGTGTGCAGCTGGACTCCCAAAAAGTGAGGCCTCGTTCTCCAAGCAGGGTCTGGGAACTCTGGCAGAGCGACTCACATTTTCATATTCCCTGATGTACACTAAGTGGAAAAGCCTAACGTGTACCATACACCTGCTATGCACCAAGGATGATATCACACACAAAGAGGACTACGATGTGGCCCTCACAAGGAGCCCAGTCTACAAAGACTGAGAGGTCAAGTTTGCAGAGTACGGACTGCGCAAGGCACCGAACTACCATCAGGATAAAGACGTATAAGCCAAACACAGTCAATCCAGTGTGACAAATGTCGTAACAGATGTATATACAAAACACTGACCTGGCTGCCTGAGAAGACATACCTGGAAGGATCTTAGCACCATGCGTTGACACAGCAGGTATTCAGCGCAGTGAATGGAATCAAATCTTGACCGATAGCCCATTTTAAGGCTGGGGAAACCAAGACCCAGACAGGTTAAGTGACTTCTAAAGGTGACTCAGGTCATTAGTGATAAGCCTAGAGACAGCATCTGAGTCTCGTCGATCTCTAGCCCAAAAGCCTACAACGCTGTCTCATGGCGCTCCCTACCCTACACGGCACAGGGAGAATGGCAGGATCTGTTGCCAGTTACTACATCTACCTCAGAATAAACAACGGATTTATCTTTGTAAGATTGTATGTTTGGGACTCTCTTGAAATCTTACGACTAACAGTAGCCATACCATCTTAGAAACGCGTGTTCAATCAGTTAACAAACATTTCTTGGGAATATACGATATATCAGGTACCAGTTTAAGGGCTTGGATAAAGAGATGAAACTTCTGGTCAAATCAGAGGATTAAAACACCCATATTTATCCCTGCTCTCTCCCAGAACCCCACCAGAAAAATTTGATTTTTAATGGAAAGGAAACAACAGCAGACAAGATACATCAACAAAACTCTGGAAGACAGAGAGCTGACCACCATGCAGTAGCTGATTCAGGTTTCTGCTCTGCTAAGTGCAAGCAGGGGAAGAAACCACTAAACAAGAGGGGACTAATGCCACAGAAACAGGAGAAGCCTCAGGAATTGGAGGCACCAAGGACTGAGAGGGGAGGGGACAGGGGCTAAAAAGAGACTCTGCTAAAAGTTGTTCAAGGAGCGATTCCAGCCCAGGGTCTCCCTGCCTGCAATCTGCTCAGTCTGATTTCCCTCCCTCAGGAAAAAGGTAGAGATTCACTGTTTAGGCAAACTACAAGAGAGACTCTGATTCAGACACAGCTGAGGGAGGGGAATAGCTGAGAGAGGAAGGCAGAGAAGGGGGCAACCTTCAGAAAAGGACAGAGGGAGTGAAAGTCTGCATACCAAACAGGGTACCCAGCCTCCTTTGCCATCAAGGCTCCCAGAATGCAGGACAACCAGGCTATTAAACCCCCAGGCAACATTCTTCTCCAGGAAAACCCAACATCCCCACGGAAAAGATCTATAGGCACTGACATTTAGGTGTCACCAGCAGGAAAAAAGCAGGCTCTCTTCTGGAACCCTACAAGGAAGTTAAGCCCCCTTCCTTGTCACACAGATGCCCAATCAGCATTTTAGTATTCACTCTTAAAATATAAATGGACAGGGAAGGCTCCTATGGGAAATTCAGTAACCAAAACAAGCAGGAAAAGGGGCTTGGAAGAAACAAAGACAAAGCAGGAAACAACAGAAAAACACCAAACAGAACAAAACAAAACAAACTCAAAAAACAAAAACCTGGGGCACCTGGGTGGCTCAGTCGGTTAAGTGTCCGATTTTGGCTCAGGTCATGATCTCGCAGTTCATGGGCTTAAGCCCCACGTTGGGTTCTGTGCTGACAGCTCAGAGCCTGGAGCCCGCTTCGGATTCTGTGTCTCCCTCTCTCTCTATCCCACCCCCGCTCATGCTCTGTGTCTCTAGCTCTCAAAAATAAATAAACATAAAAAGAATTTAAAAAAAACACACACACAAAACCCAACATAAGTGAATTTATTGCACCTATGAAACAAGATGCTATTAAAAAAAAAAAAAATGACCACTAGAGAAGTAACTAGGGAGTTCTAGAAAGTAAACACGGAAGTGTGTTTCATGCAAAACCACGAAAACAAAATTTAAAAATTCAAAAGAGTTAAGGAAAAGCTGAAGATGTCTCTCAAAAAGTAAAATACGGGCACCTGGGTGGCTCAGTTAGTTAAGCATCTGGCTCTTGATTTCACCTCAGGTCATGATCTCATAGTTTGTGGGATCAAGCCCCATGCTGGGCTCCCTGCTGTGCATGGACCCTTCTTGGGATTCTCTCTCTCTCCCTCTGCCCCTCCTCCCACCACATGCACACATGCACACATGCACGCGTGCTTTCTCTCTCAAAATAAATAAATAAACTTAAAAAAAGGTAAAAAATAAAATGAAAAACAGGAAATAAAAGATTTAAAAATTGTAAACTCAACCCAGGACGTCCCATATCCAACTAATAGAAGAGTTCCAAAGACAAAAGAAGAAAGAAAATTATCAAAGAAAAATATAAGAATATCTCCCAGGACTGAAGAATGTGAGTCTTCAGATCAAAACAGCACACCAAGGACCCAGCACAATAATTTTTAAAGCAAGAAAATTTACATTTAAGACT
Organism: Panthera uncia; assembly: GCF_023721935.1. Taxonomy (NCBI): domain Eukaryota; kingdom Metazoa; phylum Chordata; class Mammalia; order Carnivora; family Felidae; genus Panthera; species Panthera uncia. The sequence goes on along the minus strand of NW_026058119.1, from coordinate 7,050 downwards.
TTCAGTGAGAAAAAAGCAGGTTGCTCATAAGTAATCGAGAATCAGAATGGCCATCTGAATTCTTGCCATTAATATTGGAACCTAGAAGACAGAGGGGCAATGCTTTCAAAACTCTAAGAGACAATGGCTTTCAACCTAAAATTCTAGACAAATCAAACCACCAATCAAGTGTAAATATTGAACAAGGATATTTCAGACATGCAAGTTTGAAGTGATCAACTTCCACAGACCCTCTCTTAGAACCTCCTGGAGGAATAAACCAAGAAAGAGGAAACATAGGATCCTGCCCAGGACAAGGTGAAGGAGCCCCCAGAATGAGTCATATCACAGGCCTAGAGGTCAATCAACCCAGAAAAGAGGAGAGGGATGGAGGCCTCTGGGAGGGAGGTCTCCAAGGGGAAAAACTGTAATAAAATGAAAAAGGAACATAGGTTATAAAAAAAAAAAAAAAATAGATGCTCTGAAATGCTGTCAGAGACTCTTTGATAATTAGCAATAAGTACACATAAAACTAAGTAAGTAGAAAAAACAAGGCAATTATTAACAACAACAAAAAAAGATGTACAAGAAAGGAAATATCATTATAGCAGAACTACATGACTCAGCCATGAACACTATTTACATGGCCAAAATAACTGAAGCACTGACTATCAATGTAACCCCAAACTGTGATGTAACCACATCAGGAAAACAAGATGGAAGGGAAGGGATGTGTGTGGGGAAGGGACAGGAGGGGAGATGAGGGGAATAAGGGATCCTATAATCCATGGTAGGACATCAAGGAATAACATCCAAACTGAACAATCAGGAAACAGCACTGTAAGCAGGAACTTACAAATATAATAGCAATATCAAGAGAAACAGTTAAAAGGGGTGGAAGTGACTACGGTGAACAGAATAATGGCCCCTCAAAGATGAAGATGTTCATATCCTAATCCCCAAGCCTATAAACACGTTACATGGCAAAGGGGAATGGAATTCAGGTTGCTAATCAAGTGAATTTAAAGTAAGGAGATCACCCTAAATCACCAGGTGTGCCCAAAGTAATTACAAGTGTCCTTAAAAGTGGAAGAGGGAGGAAGAAGGGAGGCCGAGGAAGATGGTGAGGTGTTCAGAGTGATACAATGGGAAAAGGACTCAACCAGCCACTGCTGGCTCTGAGGGCAGAGGAAGGGGGCCAGGAGCCAAGGAATGCAGGCAGCTTCTAGAAGCTGGAAGACGCAAGCAAGGAAACAGATTCTTCCCAGAAGGTAATACAGCCCTGCTACCACCTTTACTTTAGCCCAGTGAGAACCTCTTCAGACTTCTAACGAATGCAACCATAATAGAAATTTACTTTGCTTCAAGCCACTATGTTGGTGGTAATTTGGTACTGCAGCAATAGGAAATCACATTCAGTGACTGACTCTGGAGAGTAATCCTGGTATGAGGAGGGGTGACACAGCGTTTCATTAACATTGCAATGTTACTTGACTTTTAAAACTATATATGTGAATACGTATATGACTTTGATGTAAATTAAAATTGAATTTAAAGAGAGATGAAACACAGATTCTTTCTTGCCAGATCTCACAATCTGGTAGAAAAGACAGACAGGAACCAGCTACTGCTGAACACAGGAAAAAAAAAACAACAAAAAAAAACACACCTCTTTCAGATGTGAGGAGAGTCTGAATTCAAGGAGACCAAGGAGTCAGTCAGGCAAAGGGGAAAAAAGGCCTTCTGGTGAGGGAACACGCCCTGGTGTGAGAGAGAACCTGGTCTTTCGGGACATGGATGAGGTCTGAACGACTGGGACATCCAGTGGGTCTGGCAGAGCCAGCAGGGAGGGCTGGGGTGGGCAGCTCTCAACAGGTTTGATGCCTGCGCCCCACTGCTGACTTCTTCAGCTGGGGTACAGGACCTGCTGTGCATAATTAAAATGTGCATGGGTGCGTATCTGGGTGGCTCAGTGGGTTAAGTATCTGACTCTTGCTTGATACCGGCTCAGGTCACGATCTCACAGTCATGAGATCAAGCCCCATGTCATGCTTGGTGCTGAGCAAGGAGCCTGCTTGGGATTCTCTCTCTGCCTGCCTCTCTCTCTCTCAAAATGAATAAATAAACTTAAAAAAATAATACTAAAAATAAAGTGGGCACGGACAAGTGAAGGCCCAAGAAAAACAGCATTTTCCTGGACCATCAGTTGTACTCAAGAGTAAAGCATTTCAAATACTTTTATACTAAAACCAACACAGACATATTACAGAGTAGAATACAAAACGCATATGAATTTTTAACATATTAACTAGAGATTTCAAGGCAACTTCTTGCTTGCAAGGCCGGCGTTAGACGCTACACTACCTGCTGACCACTGAGTGCTAAAACTCCATCTTCTCTGTAATTAATCTGAGTCAGAAGAAAATTTTAAAGCTGTACAGCATGCATCCATCAAAGCACCTGGGACTTCATACCCACAACCTGTCAGTGGGTGCCTACACTCCCCTGGGTCCCAACCAAGATGAATCAGAAGGCTGAGAAGCAGCTCATTGTTTTCCAAAGAGGTCTAGGTCCTGCCACTGACGGGGTAGGTCAGCTGAGGGAAACAAGGAAAAACCATCACACTGAATTCTTAGATGTACTCTCTTGGCCATAAGCCCACCCACCTCTCCGACTCTAAGCATTACCAGAATCACAGGCAAGAGCCCCAGCTTCGTCATCAACACCCCCAACCTTTACACTACAGGACTCTGTTGGAGAATACATTGCAGACACTCTTTCCATGGAAGGAAGTCAAGAAATAGGGCACATCTCTTGGGAGAGGGTGTCCCTTGTGTCCACAACACAGGGGTGGAAACTTTTTCTATTGTTGTAACTGTTTTTGTTGTAAAAACAATAGCCACATGACACTAAGCTGGGGATTTTTTTTCTATAAAGAGCCACTACTGACCACAGAAGAAAGGGGGAGGGGGGTCAGGGAGGAAAGGGGAGGCAGAAATCAATGAAAGGCCACACAGAAAGGAGTAAAAAGCAATTTAATTGGGTTTGGTTTGTTTGTTTTGTGTGTAAAACACATACCCGCACATTCAAAAAGAATGAACTCAACTGATTTTAAATTAAGAACAGAGAAGATTAAATTTTAATAACAGTAAATACACTAAAATACACTACAAAGCTACATTTTTGACAGTAAAGAAAGAATGGGGGAGGAGGGTAAGAAGACACAACGGGAGGAGACAGAAAGAAATGTATAGAGGAGGAAGATGTGGGGAAGGCAGAATGGGATGACAAAGAGACACACAGACCCACACACCTAACCAAACACCAAAAGAGGGAACAACCCAAAGATCTACAGAGACACTTCGTAGGCCCCACGAACCAGCCAAAGTAAACTACACCATACAGGCCAGTTGTTGGCTTGGGCTATTATCACCTTTCATCCTTGCTTTTGAATGGCTACTGATCCGTTAACCACTGTTCACAACTCTTTAATTGCTCATTGAAATTCTGAGGCTTAGCTCAGATCCCAGGCCAGAAGCTCCCCTCACGTGAGCTACAGTTCAGTGAATCAGTCATCTCCAAGTTTGGCCTCTGAAAAGGGAGTACATGAAACACTATCTCGTAAAACATACAAAACACCGATGCAAGAGGAGAAAATGCTGCTTGAGTTGAAAAGAAATTCCACGGGAAACTTTTAGTTTTGCACGTAAAAAACAAAAACAAAAACAAAAAAACCTGGGACTTCAGCAGAACTGGGTCCCACCTCAGCATTCTCCGGCATCACCACCAGCACACCTGACTTCCCACATGTTCAAGTTCTACCTGCCCGAGTGGCTCCAAAGGCCTCAGCTGACCCTAAAACAAAGCAGCCTCTACCACACTCTGCAATCTACGGGTCAACAGGAGATCCTAACCCCAGCCTGGCCTCTCGTCCATCCACTCCCACCCCTGTCTACATCAAGCCTCTGCTCACTTACTTCACTCCAGGGGCTCAGGAGTCTGTTATCACAGCTGGCAGCTCCCTTTTCAGCATCATCCCTCTCTCCTCCAAGCATGGGGTCTGTGTTTTCCCCTTCCCCACCTGACCTGCCCCCAACCTCTCCCTTCTTCAGCCCCTATTTCCTCCTTACTTTTGGCTATCCCACTTTAGAATCTCAGAGGAGGAGGGAGTTTAAGAGATAAATCTAGAATACAGGACCTAGAATCTACCCCACCTGGGTTCCTGCCCTGGCTTTGCATCTTGCTACCTGTATGACTTTGGACAAATCACCAAACTTTCCTAATCTCTCAAATTCCTCAGTGAGGGGGGTGGAACCTGGCAATCACAGAGTTTTCTTCCAAAGCTCATGCTCTAAATATCTGAACACTCACCTGTATAACCATAAATAAAGCCGTGAGTGAAACACACACAGGAAAAGAGAACGAATTCTAGAAACTCCCCTTCCTTAGCATTCTGCCAATTCGAGTCTCCCCAACCAACCACCCACTCAGATGGTGGGTGCCTCTCACTCAGGGCTGTTCTAGCTCCTAATTATTTGCATACAGTAAAAACCTTCTGAGTTGTACTAATCAAGGAAAAGGCCAGTCTGAAGCCATCAGAAACCGAAGTCGTGGAATACTTCTTTTATACCATTGAGCAATACTGTGAGTTTAACATCAGTTTAGCAAACAGAATAGAATCTTAAAATGCCCTCACAAACTGTACTTGTGAATCTAAGAACAGTAATGCTGTCAGGAACCCCTGGAAATGGTCTTCTCCAGAGCTTCCACTTTTTTCCAACAAGGACACAGGCCCAGAGAGTGGAAGCCACTAGCCCAAAGCCCAAACCAGGTTAGTGGCCAGGATCAAAGCCAGCTGTCCTGCCTCTGGCCCAGACCTTCTCCACCAAATCTTTTTGGAACCTTCTGTTTCCTTTTACAGAGACAGATTAAATCCTAAATTACCAGTGAGTGCCCTCTACAGCAAATCTATGTCCATGTCCAAGGAAGGGTCCAGAGCTAAGTTTGAATGGCCATTACCAATGCTACCTAATAAAAGCCTTCTTTCCAGAACCCTGCCCATTCATACTCTGCAAAGAAAACCCCAGACTCTGCTATCTATATTCAACTCTATTTTAGGGAGGGGAAAATAGAGGAGAGCTGAACAGTCCTTTGTTCTGCCAGTAAGAAGCATCTGCTCTGCCTTTCCCAGAACTCCTACCTCACCCCCCATTATTCCCAATCCCTTCAGAAAAGTTCACAGGAACTCTCCAACTAGAAAGAAAGAAAGCAGGTCAGAGGAGGATGGGGCCAACAGGGGGTGGGGTCGAAGGGAAGATGACAATATCCTCCCATCTCTTTGCCCCACAGGGTAGAAAGCATTTCTTTTCAGTTGCTAATTCCCTGCTGGGAAGCCACCAGTGACAGTTCAACTCTGGACCCTCCAGCTGAGAAATGAGCTCTCTGCAACCCCAGGACAACTACCCTTTTCCTAACTGTCCCCTCTAACAGTGCCCTCAGCAAAGGTGCCAACAGACCCACCCTTCCCTGCCATCCCCTTAGGCCAAGAGCCTGAGACAGCAGAGCCTGGCTGGCAAGGAGCTATTTAAGGCAGCATCAAGAGGGTGGGGCAGAAAACTGCTGGCAGCATCCTCTTCCCCCACCCCTCCCTCAAGCCAACACACACACACACACACACACACACACACACACACACCCTCTTGTGGGTAGACAGCCATCTAGCTCACCTGTCTCTAAGGGCTGTAGATCTGGAGTCTCCAAATGTCCAGCATGTGCTTTCTGTCATTGAAGCTGCTGTCCCCATCTGCTGCCCACCCCACTTTTAATCCACCCCTTCTCTTCGGTCACCACCAAGCTACCTCTCCAATCAAAACCACACAATTGAATCTAAATAGAGGAGCTTGAAAACCAAGGAGAGTGGAGACAGACAAGCCATCCCTGGCCTCCACTTATGAGAAGAAAAGTGGCTGGGGGCGGGGGCGGGGGGGTGATGTCAGAGGCCCGACTGCTAGATAGGTTCCATGATGTCTCTAAATGAACCTCCCTCCTATTGACAGCGAAATCAATTCTGGCAATTTCAGCAGGTCGGCCCTGTGACAACAGGAGCATCCCAGCGCTCAGTTTAAAACAAAAATCCAAAGGCTCAGCCAGAACATGCTGGGAAAACCCAGGGTCTGGATAAAAGGAGCCACGCTCAGTGGGATCCCTTCTGCTTTTATGTAGCAATGTAATAGCGTAATAAATTCTGTCTGCCTGAAGAAAGCATGCACTGGTGAATTTCAAAGCCATCTTACGACAGCGGATGCACGGGGATGCAGAATTCGACAGCATATTCCCCCATGAACGGTACATAATGACTTCAAGCCTCTTTCCCCCTCTATCTTGAATGGCGCTGCCGCGTATCAAGGAAGCCACATCGGAAAGCAGCCAGGTGGGAGCCGGGGATGCCCGGGGAATTCGGAGAAAGGAGTTGGCTTTCCGTCCATGTCGGTGATAAGCTGCCTAGCAAGATGCTGCCAGTCACTCTGGGGAATGAAGGAGCATGGGCGGATGGGCACGCACGGTGTTCCCAGACCCACACACGTACCCGCTCATTCAGGCGGGTCCTAGGCCAGACGGATCGTCCTAGCGCCCCTCCCGCCGCCCTCTCCTCTTGGGGGATGCTGATAAATGAACACACCTGCGATGCCTCCATCCTGCCGCTCGCTCCCTCCTTCTTCCTCTGGCTGCTGCAGAGGAGCCCCTCCTCGGTAGTTTCACTTTACAGCGCAAACCCACCCGGGCTTTGATGTCTCCTCCACCCACCCATATTGCAGCCAGCCTGAGGCAGGCGGACGTTCTCTCCTAGCAGAGGCCATGATCGCACGTACCCCCACCCACAAAAAATAAAACAAAACCTGAATCCCGGGAAGCCCCGCACCCTGGGGAACTTTCCTTGAGAGACTGAGGATCCACCCAGCAGGAAAGGAGGGTTCGGCCAAGGGGGACCACGGTTTTCCCCGTGACCACGGGGGATGCTCTGGGGGAGGGCGTCCCCCAAGTCCTTCCAACAGCTGGCCCTTTAAACGCGCC
>NW_026058118.1:0-12500 GCF_023721935.1 Panthera uncia | reverse complement strand
TGATTCATCATTTACATATAAAACCCAGTGCTCATCCCAACAAATGTCCTCCTTAATGCCCCTTGCCCCTTTAGCCCTTCCCCCCACCCAACACCCTGCCAGCAACCCTCAGTTTGTTCTCTGTATATAAGAGAATCTTATGGCTTATTGCCCTCTCTGTTTTTATCTTATTTTTGCTTCCCTTTCCCTATGTTCATCTGTATTGTTCCTTAAATTCCACATGAGTGAAATCATATGATATTTATCTTTCTCTGACTTATTTGGTTTAGCCTAATACATTCTAGTTCCATCTACATTGTTGTAAATGGCAAAATTCATTCTTTTTGATCACCAAGTAATATTCCATTTTATATGTGTATACACACACACACACACACATATACATATACATATACATACATACATACATACATACATAACATCATCTTTATTATCCATTCATCAGTTGAGGGACATTTGGGCTCTTTCCATACTTAGGCTATTGTGAATAATGCTACTATAAACATTGGGATGCATGTGCCCCTTCAAATCTGCATTTTTGAATCCTTTATATAAATATCTAGTAGTGTGATTGCTGTGTCATAGGGTAGTTCTATTTTTAATTTTTTGAGGAACCTCCATACTATTTTTCAGAGTGGCTGCACTAGTTTGTATTCCCACCAACAATACAAAAAGTTTCCTCTTTCTCCACATCCTTGCCAACATCTGTTATTTCCTAGTTGTTAATTTTAGCCATTCTGAGAGGTGTGAGGTGGTATCTCATTGTGGTTTTGATTTATATTTCCCTGATGATGAGTGATGTTGAACATCTTTCACATGTCTTTTGGCCATCTGGATATCTTCTTTGGAAAAGTGTCTATTCCTGTGTTCTACCCATTTCTTCACTGGATTATTTGGTTTTTTGATGTTGAGTTTGGTAAATTCTTTATAGATTTTGGATACTAGCCCTTTATCTGATATGTCATTTGCAAATATCTTTTCCCATTCTGTCTGTTGCCTTTTAGTTTTGTTGATTGTTTCCTTTGCAGTGCAGACTATGTTTATCTTGATGAGGTCCCAATAGTTCATTTTTGCTTTTAATTCCCTTGCCTTTGGAGATGTGTCAAGCAAGAAATTGCTGCGGCTGAGGTCAAAGAAGTTGTTGCCTGTTTTCTCCTCTAGGGTTTTGATGGCTTCCTGTCTTACATTTGGGTCTTTCATTCACTTGGTGTTTATTTTTGTGTGGGGTGTAAGAAAATGGTCCAGGTCCATTCTTCTGCATGTTGCTGTCCAGTTTTCCCAACCCCATTTCTTGAAGAGACTATCTTTTTTCCACTTGATATTCTTTACTGCTTTGTCAAATATTGGTTGGCTATATGTTTATGGGTCCAATTCTGGGTTCTCTATTCTGTTTCATTGATCTGAGTGTCTGTTTTGTGCTAGTGCTATACTGTCTTGATGGCTACAGCTTTGTAACACAGCTTGAAGTTTGGAATTATGATGCCTCCAGTTTTGGTTTTCTTTTTAAGGATTGTGTTGGCTATTCAGGGTTTTTCTGGTTCCATACAAATTTTAGAATTGTTTGTTCTAGCTTGGTGAAGAATGTTGGTGTTATTTTGATAGGGATTGCATTGAATAGTAGATTGTTTGGGTAGTATCCACATTTTACCAATATTTGTTCTTCCAATCCACGAGCATGGAATGTTTTTCCACTTTTTTGTGTGTCTTCTTTAGTTTCTAAGCTTTCTATAATTTTCAATGTATAGATTTTTCACCTCTTTGGTTAGGTTTATTCATAGGTATTATATGGTTTTTAGTGCAATTGTAAATGGGATTGATTCCTTGATATCTATTTTGTATATTGCATTTCTGATCTTAAGGTATGCTTCTTTTATCCCTACTTTCTTGAGAATTTTTATAAATAAAGGGTGCTGTATTTGTCAAATGCTTTTTCTGCATCTATTAAGAGTATCATGTGGTCCTCATCCTTTCTCCAAACATTCATGGTTTTCACAAAATTTTTCTCATGGTTGATTTCAAGTTTCATAGCGTTGTGAGCTGAAAATATGCAAGGTATGATCTTTGTTACTCAATACATGATCTATTCTGGAGAATGCTCCATGTGCACTCAAGAAGAATGTGTATTCTGCTGCTTTAGGATGAAATGTCCTGAATTTATCTGTTAATTCTTGATGACTTTATCTTGACATTCTTTTCTCTGATATAGCCAGGCCTATAAAGCAGCTGCAAGAATCTCAATAGGATGCTTCCCCTGATACCATCTTTTAATAATCAACTCACATTTGTCATTTTTGCCTTTTACAAGGAAGCCTCTACTACATCTTAATTGTTTTTAAAAAATAATGAACCAGGCATTTTTACTTAAACTATGTTCATCTGCAATGAACTTAACACTTACAAATACATTAACCACTTAATTAAATTCAAACTAATTTGTATTATTAATTTACTAATTGTTTTATCTAATAAAATGGTCATGCCAATTGAAATCGTAAGAATACCTAAGCATAAAAATAGGGTCAGAATGATGACATCCCCTAGCCCACCAGAAAAAGACTTCAATGGTAGGGGACTCAGGACATTTTAGTAATATTATCTCTTTTCATTTCTAAGTAGGCTTAACCATGGACATTTGTAAATGTCACAATTAGACAAGATTAGTACTCTGTTATCAAAAGAAAAAAGATGGTCTTGTTTTTTCAATAAGTTTTTAAGACTGCCTTCTACAAGTCTAGCACTACTTCACAAAAAATGACAGACAATCTAAAGAAATAAAAATGAATATGAAATCACAAATGTAGACACCGATCCATCTAATTGTATTTTACATATATTTTGAACAGTTTTTTTGATGTTCTCTTAGAACCACCAATTGGAAATTTTGGTTACCTACATGGAAGTTGCTTCAGATTTCATGGCTGCATAGACTAACTTTAGAAAGCACTGACATTGAGATATGTGAAATTCTATTTTATGACATGCAGCATAGTTGACAATTGAAACTGGACTATATTTATCGGGCAACTTTGACTCATGAATAACCATGACTATCCCATCTGGATTGTCATCCCTGTCATTGGATTATGCAAGTAAATTATTAGGTTCAGTTTTGAATTTATGAATCCACCAGCATTCAGTGTCTTGTGAATGGTAATGCCTGAATCCTAAAGTAGAGCCTCTCAAGCTTTTCTGAGAAAACTAAGATTTTTATGTGCATACAAAATCAGAGCAGAAGCCAGTCTGGCAAGAAGGGGGACTAAAGAAAGTTAAGGCCAAATTTTATCATGTTTTCTTTGATTTTTCCAGATCAGGCAAGATGAAGGAAAAATGTGTGATAATGGAATGTTGGATGATTCATTTTTTTTTCATTCCTTCACTCAAGGATTTATTTAGTATCAGGCACTGTGCCAGGCAGTGGAAATGCAAAAATTAATAAGATCTAGTGCCTGCTCTCAAAAATCTCATAATCTAAAATTAAAGGATGTTTGTGGGAAATTTAAGTAAATAAAAGAAAGAAAGAAAGACACCAGAACAATACAATTACCATGCCCATAATTATCTAGGGATTCCTTAGCATCCTGATTCGCTCAAGAAACATTAGTGAGAATAAACCCATTCCAGTTCCCTATATGTGTATCAGTTTCTGCTTGTGTTGGCATGCATCTATCCCTACAATGTGCTCAATTTTCTTGAATAAAATAATAAATACAAATAAAATTTTTACTGAATAAAATAAGAATAATTTTTTGGACATAATTTTTAAAAAGTATTATGTTGTATAGTCTGCCTGTGAAACAAAATCCCCCATGATTACCAAATTTATGGTACTTGTATTTTTTTGTATCCCTTTTATAACAGTATTATTAACTGTATTTTTTTGTATCTTGTTAATGGCTAGAATCATTTAATAATAAGCAATAATGTATTTTTTAGCAAGGGGTGCACAGTGTTCCAGTTTCAGTTCCAAACTTTTTGATGCTTACTTTTAAGAGAAACAAAACACAAAACAACTTGTCCCATTTTACAATTCTCATTAAAAGGCACCCCTGACAACTCCTTTTCCTGGACTATGTTCAACACTTGTATGCATTTATCTTAGACCTTTCAGAGGATATGTAACTAAGAAGTTCATTCTAAACATGTCACTAAAGCCATTTTCAGTTATAGATGGCACTGAAAAGACACCAGTTGAGGTTTGCTGTATAAAATAAGTCGTGGGGGGATTTCTTAAGAGGAGAAGGGATGAGATTGTTGTTCTATATTTTATGATCTGACTTTCTAATCATCAGAGCATAAGATAAAAACAGATAGGCCTACTCCTGTCTTACAATAACTCCTGCCAGGCAGATTGCCTTTACTTTGTATAGCAGGAGGTGGGAAAGAATGTGTGTGTGTGGTGAAAAATGGAGTTTCAGATACACATTAAAGGGGAAAAGAAACCAAAATATAGCCAATCACCAAAGGCTAAAACAAAGGCTATTTTATTTTCTATATGGTGTGTGGGTAGCTGCTATTATACAGATTCTGTTTGGCTTTTCATTTTGACTATATAAAAATAAGAATATTATAACTAAACAGCAAAAAGAAAAAAAAAGATGCCAATTCTACTTTTTTTTTTCTGAAATTCTGCAGACTTGATTTAAATCAAATAAGTTCCATGTTGCTATCATTAGATTTCTTTCTTAGGTTATTTTCATAGATGGGGAGGTTAACTAAAACTATATTTTTCAAAAATCAGCAGATTGAAGGAAATTGAAAAAGGAACATTTCAGGTACTGAACTTGTTCCTTCTGCTGTCCTATTGAAAGGCAACTATAGAGTTCTTATAGAGCAATTAATAACTCAGTTTACTGTGTTTCTGTTTAATTTCCTTCTAGATACATCGCTTCATGAAAAAAATTCTCTAATCCAAACCACTTCTCACAATTTTTTACTAAAATTTTTACATAAAACATTTTATTTTTGAGAATGTAAGAATATTTACCTGAATGTATTGTTTTATACACATAAAGGACCAAAAGGATATTGATGACATCCTTTATCATAGTTTATTTCCCATTTTTCACTCTTCTACACAAATGTGAATTTACTGTACCACCTCTAAGCAGGAGTTTTCTCAGTCCTAAATCCAGCCATCCTCAGTTTACCATATGTCCATCCACAGTCTCACTTTATGTAATATAGCATACATTTGTACACACAGAACATCCATACAAATGGTGAAACCACAAATGTAGACATCAACCCATTTAATTTTACAAATACTTGGACCATTTTTGTTGGAATTCTCTTAGATGACCCATTTGATAATTACCAAATTGCTAATTGCTCCTTTTGAGCAATGGGTTTATATCTTAACACCTATGTATTGTGGTCTAGAGGTACTAAATGAGTGTTGAACAGATAGATACAGCCATGGTCTTGGTTACTATACTAAGAAATTGACAAATGTTATAAAGTGCTTGAACATAAACACACACAAAAGGAAGCTTTAAAAAGGACATACTAAGCATTATAAAAATGTCTATTACTAATTGACCACTATTTACTAAATGACTGACACTTTATTTACAAAATAGCAATATTTTTAAATCTGCATATAGGAAAGAGCACAAATTATAATGTATAATTCAATAAATTACCACTAAGTAAGCATACCTGTGTAACTACAGTCCAGGTCATGAAACAAAACATTACTAAGAGCTAGAGACCCACCTTGTTGTTTACTATAGTTTTTTTGTTTTTTTGTTTTTTTGTTTTTTTTTGAGAGCACAAGGTGGGGAGGCAGAGACAGAGGGAGAGGGAGCATCCCAAGCAGGCTCTACAGTGTCAGTGCAGAGTCTGATGTAGGGCTCAACTCAGGAACCATGAGATTATGACCTGAGCCAAAATCAAGAGTCAAAGCTTAACTGACTGAGGCACCCAGGTGCCCCACTACTGTCACTATCCTTATTCATACTCTCTTAAAAACCAACATCTTCATTTCTGATTGGTTTTCATTGTTTTTGAAATTATAGGGAGATTTTTATATCTTGTATTTTTTACTTAACATTATATTGGTAAGATTCATTCATATTGTTACAGACTTTCTCTCAAACTACATTGATTGAGTATCCCACAATTTATTTGTCATTCAATCATTGATGGATATTAGGGCTGTTTCCAGTTTGGGTCTATTGTGAATAGAGCTGTCTATAAAGACAATTTTGGAAGAATTATCCACTTGCAATATTACGTCTCCTAGTCCATGATTATTGTATACTCCCCTTGGGTTTTTTTTTTAGGTTTTCTTTGATCTTTATCAATATAGATCTTACACATCTTTTCTAAGATTTATCACTATTTTATTGTTTTGATTCTATTGTAATGGTGATCTTTATTTTTATTTATATTTATTTTCTTTAACTTTGTAATATGAAAATTATGTGAAATATACAGAGAAGCATAGTAAATTTCTACATACTCAACATGCACCTTCAACCAATATGAACTAATGAATGACGTTTTATATGTTACACCATTTAATCAATTCTTCTAATTATTTTGAGGCAAATCTCAGAAATTACATCATTTCCCTCAACATATTTTATAATAAATCTCTAAATATATGCATTTAAAAATTCCTACTTTTCTGTGGGGCCTGGGTGGCTCAGTCAGTTAAGCATCAAGTTCTTGATTTCAGCTCAGGTCATGATCTCATGGTTTATGGGTTTGAGACTTGCATAGGGCTCCACACTGACATCATGGAACCTGCTTGTGATTCTCTCTCTCCCTCTCTCTCTCTCTTCCCCTCCCCCACTTGTGCACTCTCTCTCTTCTCTCTCTCTCTCTCTCTCTCTCTCTGTCAATAAATAAATAAATAAACTTTTAAAATGCCACATTTCTGCTTTCTAAGGACATGCATGTTGAAGAATGCACTCAGTTTAAACAGTAGCAAACTCAAAAATCTCACCCAATACAGCTGCTTTAAGGTTGGGTAGATTTTTCTTGGTTGCTGACTACATTTTTACCCAGACTTACAGTTATTCTCTCTGAGCAAGCATAGCCAAGAACTTGAACAGAGTTTACTCTGGGATTTTCAGTCTTACTGTTTTTGCAGTTCTCTTATTTCTTGAATTTCTCTGTTAGATTTCCAGTTGTTCCTTCTGCATCCAACTCCATCCTTTGTTTCCCCAGCTGGTAAGGGGGCAGTCATATTCTGGCACCAGAGTCATATTTTCAAACAAAACAGCTGTAACTTACCTGTTGCACTTTCAGGTTTCAAGAATAAACTCTCCTCTGGCTTCTGTGTTCTTTTGGATGATTGCCAATTTTTTTCAGTTCTCATCTAGGGCAGGATTTGCATGACCACTTTTCTGAGCCACCATTTATTTCCATCATTGTCTTTAATATCTCTCTAAGATCTGTGGTATTAGGGTCTATCACTAATTTGTATATCCTCTCCTCTTTCTACTCTCTCCCTCTCACCCTTTCTCTGATCAAAAGAGGCTTACAATTTTTTTTGTCTTTTCAAAGAATTAACTTTGTTTTTTTTTCCTTTTTCTTTATTTGCACTTTTTTTCAGTACATTGAATACCGCTCCTATCTCTATCATACCCATCTTTCTAGTTTATTTGGGTATTTTGGCTTTTTGTCTTTTCTAATACATACATTAAAACTATACATCTCCAAACTCTGCATTCCTAGTACATTATATAGAGGAAACCGTATAGTATGGTTAAATACATAATATATTTTTTAAAGATTTATATTCTTCTACCTAAAAATATTAACTTTCATATCAAAACTTTTGTTTTTTCATTTAATTGGTATGCATTAAGAGGCTATGATGTTCACATCTCATCTCACAAAACATATTTATGCACATTAGTTATAATAAAATATTCCCAGAATTTTCATTATTCAACATGCTGCACTTTACAACATTTGAGTAAAGAAGGGAAGAGAACAAACATTTGTAAAACACCTGCACTAAACTACATGCATTAAGAACAAATTCAATTATATTTATAACCAATGTTCTTTAGTATATTTCTAGATAGTAATAACAGTTTCTAGGAAAAATAAATACAAATTTATTCAGTAAATTATATTCTTTGTTATGTTCTTGCTGCATTTAAACCTCCTCACCTCATATCCTCTAATCACTGTTGAACTGCCTCATAAATATTCAAAAGTTTAACTAAGCATTGTTTATTTATATTATTTGATTCATTGAATTGCATCCTTTATAGTAAAATTACTGCTAGGCACAAAGCAACTACTATGTATGCAATCTAATAATACTGACTGCCAGCGTATCTCAGAGTATTGATTGTGAATAGCCAATTTAGTAACTATCCCTAGTGCTAAACTCAGGAGATTAGGAAGCTGGAGATCAACTAAATTGAGGCAAGCAGAGACGTTCCTGACTGAAACAAATTCATCTTCCATGGGAAGTGTGTTCCTCATATATAAGATTTAAAGCTCTCAGTAAGGACATGGCTAAAATTAGGAGTTACATAAGAAAGGAGGAATGTAAAAGGCAATTTAAGCATTATTAGGGAAAAGATCATAGTGTTTCAAAGTTTCTCTGAAGGTGAGGAATTACTAGAGAAAGCAGCCTAGAAATGAAATGTCTGCCTTCTCACTCTCAGTTTACATTAGTTACAACTTTTGAATTTAGGAATGGTAGTGAATTAAATTGAGGCATATAAAACTAGCTTTTCTTGATTTCTCTTAAAGTAACCCTGAAACCATAAGAAAAAAAGACAATCCTTATTGCAATTGCAATGCGGGGTATGAAACAAAAATATTAGTAGCATTTTCTAGGTTTTTCTTTCCTTTCATCTTTATGCAATGACCCAGCCTCAAAATCCCATTTTCTATGTTCAAGCAAGGAATGAAATCGCCTCTGGGCCCCTTCCCCTTTATCTTTTTCTTCAGTGAAACAAACTAAAGTCACACACATGAAGCTTTGTCTCCCAGATCAGGCCTCAGTAGATTTCTTTGTGTTGCTTGGAGAACAGGAGTAGAAGCTTGTACTAACACTGATAATCTAGCATCTACCACTGGTCTGGGTTATACAGTTTAGAGATGGATGTCTCCCCTTTCAAATAAACTTTAATTCCTTTTTAGAATACCATTAAAGATCTGTTAGGTAAGATTCAGGTATGATTAAGCAGAAGAAAACTCTTTGAAAGAAAGAAAGAAATTATAAGGTTCAGCATGAATTCCTTCCCCTATAAGAGATTTTCTTGTAAATCAGAAGAAAAATTTTAAACGAGTCTAGATAATGATGAGAAAAGAATATTTCTTATGTATTTAAAGAGTGATCCAGAATATGAAGAGAAGGCAATAAAATAAAAACCAAAGTAACTAAAATAAAATATTCATTAGAAGCAATAAAATGCAAATGTAATACTAGTAAATATTTAAACCAGTGCTTCAGAATACAAACTTGAGAAGTTATCCCAGAATACAAAGTAAATGAATAAGGAAATTTTAAGGTGAGAGAAAAGATGGCAGACATGAAAGACAAAAGAAATTTGGTCCATAAGCAGTAGATATCTGCTAAGAGGACTGAATATATAGAACAAAAGCAATAACAACAACTAAGAAAATAAAAATAAAAAAATAAATAAATAAATAAATAGTCCAAAATCGAAGTAACTAAAATATATTCCACAGAGTTTCAGGAAATATTAGTCTTAACGACTCATTCTTTGGCATGCCCATAACTATCACCAAAGTCTGCTGATTTCATCTTCTAAATATTGCTTGATTCCATATGTGTCTCCACATCCACCACTATAACCCTTGTTCAGCCTACACTTATTTCTTACCCAGACTCTGGTAATGCCTTACAACCACTCTCCTGTATCTACACTAGTCCTTTTCCAATCTCAAAGTCTTTTTTGACTCACCATTATCCCAGTTGCCGACAGACAGTTCTTGATAAATAATACATATTCAAAAAAATTTTAATGAAGAATTGATAATCTTTAAAAATTCAAGTCCTAGCAAAATACTTACATTTCAATATGCATAATCAAAAAAACTACACTCCCTAGAAGAAAGAATAAGTTACTTTCAAAGGTGCCAAAATCAATTACTCTTTGCAACATTAAGTAACAACACAAAATAGAGCTATGTTTATTACATTCAAGGAGTACAATATTGAATTAACAGTGATCATCGAGTGCAATTAATGATGTAGAAATAAGTACTGGAACTAAGAAAAAAAAGTATTTTTTTTAAATCTAACAAGCTAGCAAAAATCAGGATAAGATAAAATATTAGGGAGACTTCTTCACTGATTTTGTATATAATCACAATTCACTCAGTAACTGTACGCTACAAATGGCAAAAATCATGGATTTTAGGCCTTGCAACTTTATGTAAGAGAACTGGATTGTGTGTGACATGAATATCTTAGAACTATCACATCAAAAAAGTCAAATATACTATCTGCATAGTTAAAATTGTAATTATCCCTGGGGCGCCTGGGTGGCGCAGTCGGTTAAGCGTCCGACTTCAGCCAGGTCACGATCTCGCGGTCCGTGAGTTCGAGCCCCGCGTCAGGCTCTGGGCTGATGGCTCGGAGCCTGGAGCCTGTTTCCGATTCTGTGTCTCCCTCTCTCTCTGCCCCTCCCCCGTTCATGCTCTGTCTCTCTCTGTCCCAAAAATAAAATTAAAAAAAAAAAAAAAATTGTAATTATCCTGGAGAGCCAACTTTGGGGAAAAATGGATATTTACTAAGAAGAGCTATCCTGAAAATTTAGGCTCAAATGTACACTTTTACAGGCATTGGCTGACTCAGATAATAATAATTATTTATCACTGATAATATCATATGTTATTATAATTTTAAGTAAATTTTTTGGCAGACAAAATCAGAAAATCAAAACAATATGAAGGATTTCAAAAACAGGATACCAGTAGACTTACAAATAATAAAAATCATAAATATTAAAACATCAAGAAAAAATATTTCAAGTAGTTGAGTGATAACAAGGGAACTATCTAAAACTGATTCATAAAACTGAGGTAAGTAGTATTTTGCCTGTTTTATAAACAAGGATATAGAGATTCAGTGGTTAAGTAATTTGTTCCATTATATCCAGCTTACAGATAAAAAAAAGTAAGTTTCAAATATAGGCCTTCTGGCCCCAATCCCATGATCTACCTAGAGCTTACAATAATATGGTATATCTCTTAGACTCATGTACTTTTTTTTGAAATGAAAATTTGTACAAACTATTTGAAAATGAGTGTGACATTTTATGTATCAAAAAACACAACATTTTTCATATCTTTACACCCCATAATCTCCTATGTGGGATTCTATTCTGGGGAATTAATCCAGTATGCAGAAAGCAATACAGATGAAGACATTCATGGCAATACTTTGATTAAAAGAGCATCAGTTGGAAACTACCCAAATGTTCCACAATAGGACAATGGTTAAATATTTGGTACACAGGGGCACCTGGGTGGCTTAGTCAGTTAAGTGTCTGACTCTTGATCTCAGCTCAGGTCATGATCTCATTGTTTGTGAGTTTGAGCCCCTCATCAGGCTCTGTGCTGACAGCATGGAGCCTGCCTAGGATTCTCTCTCCCTCTCAATCTGTCCCTCCCCTGCTCACAGATTCTCTCTCTCTGTCTCTCTCTAAAAAATAAATAAATAACCATTTTTAAAAAATAATATTTTTACACAGACATATGATAGAATATTACTTTGAAAAAGTGAGAAAATATGTATATGTATATGTAGCTATAATGTTAGAAAACAAAAGTAGGACATACAGTTATAGACATATAACTGTATTCAATATATGTAATGAAAATATAGGAAGAGATACACAGACACACACAAAAGACAATTATCTGAAGTTGGCAAAATAGTCAGTTATCTTTACTTCTGGTTTGTGATATTTATATCTTTTTTAAATCTTTTAACCTAATGTTTCAAATGATCTCATTTGGAGTTCAAAGTTTATGGGTTGATGAAATCTATCATCAGGGTGGAAATCGAATCATGGAGAAATAAATCAAATAAAGAAATTTGAACTTTAAAAGGTGTGTGTGACTTGTGAATACTACATTACCTCGACTCTAACTTAAGAATCATGAGAGAAGCATAATGGTAAACTCCAAATATTTTTTGGTTTTGTTTTGCCCTTTTTCCCATCAAAAAAATAAATAAAGGAAAATAATTATCATTTCACTGTGAAAGTAACAACTCCTCCTATTCCTGTTTTTTAAACATGATAGAAAGAGAATGTATGCTTTTTTTTTTAGGTTTCTCTATAGGTTTTATTTTTTTAGTGCTTTTATATTAAGCTTTTTATTTTAAATCTAGTATAGTTAACATACAGTGTTGTGTTAGTTTCAGGTGTACAATACAGTGATTCAACAGTTTCATACATCATTACTCAGTGCTCATCACAATAAGTGTACTCTTTTTTTTTTAATATATGAAATTTATTGTCAAATTGGTTTCCATACAACACCCAGTG
>NW_026058117.1:0-40491 GCF_023721935.1 Panthera uncia | reverse complement strand
CACCACAGTTTTCTGTTCCTGCTAACAATCCCACTGCCTCGTACCAAGTGCCCCGGCCCCAGGAACCAGGGAGAAAAATGGAGCTCCTGATGTCCACTCTGGTCACACTCTTCCTGCCCCCACCAAGCTCACAGTTCTCCCTCAGTCTCTGGCACCTGCAGGGTGCTACATTCTGCTGCCCCCATGCTGAGCCTTGTCATAGTGTGTACGTGAGGATGGAGTGACGGCGAGGGCGTGGGGCGGACTGCAAATTTGACCCGGAGTTCTCGACAGAAGATCCTGCCCCCGCTGGAAGTGTGCTGAGCAAACCTTCTTGTCCCAAGTGTCCCCCTGCCCCCAACAAGACCACGAGGAGACGATTCAGCGGCAGAGATGATCTGCCCTAACACTGACTGTGTCACACTGGCCACAGAGATGGTGTCACCGCCCTTCTCAGGAACATGGTAGAACCAGCAACCAGAGGGATCTGCTCTGAGGGAGGAGGGGAGGCCTACGCTGGTTCTGCCTTCCTGGTGAGCATCTGAGGCCAGAAGTCCAACCCTCAGAGCCTACTCAGTGTGCCTTTGTCACATGAGGCAACTCAACTCAGCTCAACAGGACTCTGTGTTTGATGAGTGTTCAATGAGTCTTTACTGAGCACCAGACATGTGCCAACCACCGTGCTGCGAGCTGGGGATGAGGAAGAGTGCAGACAGACATAGTCCCTGGTGGAGGCTACTTGAGGGCTCGTGTGGGTTCCATGAATGTACCCGTGGGGGGCAGTGGGAGGAGGCAAGGCCCTTACCTCTGTGGTCTCATTGGAGAGAAGAGATAAGATTCATACACACAAATGAACCAGACAGAGTTTGAATAAATACATTATTGTCTCTGGTAACCACACGTTGAAGTGGACATGGTCAGGTTCAGGCTGTGTATGTCTGTAGGTGCTCTGGGTGGGTCCTGTGGGGCAGCCCCACTGGGGCTGGGTTACTTTCCAAGCTTTGTGGAAGAAAGGATGGAAGAATCTGATATAGGGGGGCGTCTGACTTGAAAAAAATCATCAGTTCTGACATGAGTGCACTGGACTGGCAAGTCTGTATGGACTCGACCGTCTTTCTTGGTTCCTTCTCCCCATTGGCCAGCCCCTCTCTTTCTCCTTCTTCCATTTCACTCAGAGCTGGAAACCTTCCACGGCCAATGGGAGTACGCCAGGTTTGTTTGAATGCTTACTGTTTACAAAGCACAGTGCTGACAACACAGGCCTTACCCTTGACGACTTTCAAACCAACTTGGGTCCACAAACTGCTATAACAGAAGATACTGAAAGCTGCTTGTAATGTGCATGAGTAGGAGTAGGGGACAACAGGAAAGTTGCGTCCCACCCCTGGGTATAGGATTTGGAGTATCGATGCTGTGTTGTGGACATGCACGTGTTCACACTTCCGGTTGTTTGTTTTTAATCTCAAACTTCAGAGAAATTATAAGACTATTACAAGTAATGTCTGTAAGCCTTTTCTAAGATTCACTGATTATTTACATCTTGTGGAATCGTTTAAGAACAAGTTAGAGCCAGTTTTGCTCCTTTACCCTTAAATATTTCAGTGTGTATTTCAAGGACATTGTTGTGTTTTGTTTTCAAATTCAAGTTAGTTAACATACAGTGTAGTATTGGCTTTAGGAGTAGAATCCAGTGATTCCTCACTTACATATAACACCCAGTGCTCATCCCGACAAGTGCCCTCCTTAATGCCCATCCCCCGTTTAGCTCATGTCCCCACCCACCCACCACCCCTCCAGCAACCCTCAGTTTGTCCCCTATATTGAAGAATTTCTTATGGTTTGCCTCCCTCTCTGTTTTTTTCTTATTTTTTCAAGGACGTTATTTGACATAGTTGGTTTCCTTATAGCCGAACCTTCGTCTCATTTCTAAACACCATCAGATCACTCCAGACCCTAAATAAAGTTTATTTAATGGCAGCCAGCAAGCCTGTTTCACTGCTGGGTGCCGTGCTGTTGGTCTGGCAGTTGGGGGCTGCCTAGGTCACAGGGGAGAAGTCTGCTGGCTTCACGTGGCCATGCCTGAGTTGGCCTGCCACCAGACAGCTGATCTGCCTTGGCTGAACTGCTCTCTTTCCCTTCACTTTGTTCTTGAGTTTTCGGTACATTCTCCCACCCACAGACGTGAATGTTGCATGATACTGGCTTTCTAATGTCCAGCATGGCCTGGTGGAAGCGGAGTGAACTTGGTTGGGCACCCTCTCGGGGCCTCGGATGCCAGCCTGGGCTCCTCTGAAAACACAGGAGGCTTCCTTTCCCTTATTCGTGGGAGGAGGCGCTACGGTCTGGCCTGGCTCTGAGGCCTGTGGTCTCGCTCAGGACCGGCAGTGTTAGGCTGAGGGAACATTTTCCAGAGTACCGCTGAGGGACAGAATGTCTCCATGATACGGGCTGGGATGGGCAGGGTTTTGGAAAGGCCCCTGCTTGTTCTGGGAGGTGTTCAGGATGCTGAGGTTTTGGAAATCCATGGTGGCTGTTCATGACTGCTCCCAGCTTTGGGAGGAAGAATGAACGGGTGCCCATTTCTTTGGGTGCAGCAACAAGGCTGAAGCCCAGCACTGCTGACCTGGGACCGGGCCCTCTTCTGGGCCCTCCCCAGGAGGGCACTGGGCTTTGAAGGGGAACACAGCCTAAAGGACTGGACCCTGGAGTCATGAGATGCTGTTCACATCCAGTGAGCCTTGGCTGGAGCTCCACTGGCTCTGGCCTGGACACAAAGCAATGTGATCTCTGGACCTGCACTCAAGCGTGCCTCTGCTGGAGCGGCTTGGAGAAACCCCAGTGAACCCATGAAACAGAACATGCTAGAGGCATTTCACTAGGCAGATCAGTCCCACGCAAGGAGGGGCCAGGGAAAGGAGAGAACAGAGCGGGCCTGCACGGTCAAGAAATGCTCTGGCAAAGAGGCGAAGCCCCCCCTTCCAGCTGCCTCTCCCTTCTGTTGTGCTTTTGCACCCCACCAGCACAGCCAGTCCCAGCTCTCTTCTGTTGCTGGGGGCAGCTCAGTTTACGTCCTGGGGCCTGCTTCCTCCTCCATGAAACAGGAAGCAGGGCACCTGCACCACCATCCCCCCGGGGCAGGGCTGAGAGGTGACCCTGATGCGGGTAAGCTTCGGAGGTGCTTGGAGACTTGGGAAAATCAGCCCCAGCCCAGACTTTGAGAGTCTGATTCTACACAGGGATTGTTTTGAATGAGCTTCCCTGGTGGTCCTTGGAGCAGAAGCCAGGTGACTGCAAGGTCTTCACATGCCCAGTCCCTGACTTAACCCCAGGTTCCACAGACCCAGACCCAGGCCTTTATTCCTTGACTCATTCTGCCTGCTGTCCCGGAAGGCCCGGTACAGGTGGGGGCGCCCTGGCTTCCCACCGGTGGGCTGTCCATGCGCCCCTCCCACCCTGGAGAGGTGCCATGGTCAGGGTGGCCTGAATGCACCCCTTCTCCTTCCTAAGAACGAGCCTCAATGCACCCATTACCATTTCCATGGCGCTCTCCTCCAGGGCCCCATGGAAATCGCGAGGCTTTCTGAGGACTTGTGCAGACTTCAGAAAAGACCCCGGGCCCCCTGCCCACCCCGGGCTCGCTGGCCGGCTCTAATCCGGCTCGGGGCGCTGAGACAGAGCTCCCTCTCTCCTCCCGGCCTGGCCGCTCACTCTCCCACAGAGCTGACGTTTCTCTGCGGCCCAGCTGGCTGCAGTTTTTAGAAATAACAATATCCCCGGGGGGAGGAGCGGCGGGGTGAATGGGCGCCTTTGTCCGGGGCCCTGTGAAGCCCGATTAATTATGCGCTGTGGAGCGCGGGGAGCGCGGAGGCCGGGCCCCCGGCGGCTGAAAGGCCCGGGCTTGGGAGCGCGGCCCCGGCTCCGCGCCGCCGCACAAAGGGCCGAGAATTAGAAAACCGCCAATTACCCCGCATTTTGTATTTGCCCTTGTCTCGCTGACACTGTGGACGGCCCTCCCCGGGCGGCTGCACTTTGAGGGTTTTCAAGCCCTTTCTTGGTTACCAGGGGCGACTGGGCAGAGAGGGCTGGGGGTTTGGAGAGAGCGGGAGACTTGGGGTGGGATAGTGGGCGGCTAGGGGAACTTGAGGGGAAGACGCCCCTGGGGACATGGGTCTCAAGTCTAATGTTCACGCCAAAGGTGGAAGCTGTGAATGCCGATACCTGGGCTCCGCTCGGGAGGACTCCCTGACTCTGTTGGTCTGTGGTGCTCAGGCTGCATTGTCACAGGCCGTCTAGATGATTTTATTTTATTTCATTTTATTTTGTTTTGTGTTATTTTATTATTTATTTTTAAAATTAAAGTATAACAGTGAAAGGCACAGGTATTACATGCGCAGTTTCATGCATTTTGACAAATGTATACATCTGTGTAACCTACATCCCATGAAGATATAGAGCCTGCAATCATTCGAGAAAGTTCCATGGATCCTCTTTCCGGTCTCCCCACACACCCAAAGCAACAACTGCTCTGACTTCTATCATCATTTTTTAAAAAATGTTTATTTATTTTTGAGAGAGAGAGAGAGACAGAGACAGAGTGCAAGCAGGGGAAGGGCAGAGAGAGAGGGAGACACAGAATCTGAAGCAAGCTCCAGGCTCTGAACTGTCAGCACAGAGCCCAACGCAGGGCTTGAACCCACGAACTGCAAGATCATGACCTGAGCCGAAGTCAGCTTAACCGACTGAGCCACCCAGGTGCCCCTTCTATCATCATTTTATGAGACTTGGTGATGTCGAGTCATATGATATGGTATTGACTCTTGTTTCTGACTTCTCTCACTCAGCATAAATGTTTCTGAGGTCCACCCATGTTGTGTGTATCAGTAGTCTGTTTCTTTTCATTTATCTGTTCACCTGTTGATGGACACCTGGACTCCTTCCAATTTGGGGTTGTTATAAATAAGGCTGCTATGATCATTTTGTACAAGTCAAGTGCCTTTTGTGGACATATGTTTTATGTCTTTGGGGTAAATATCTAGGAGTGGAATTGCTGGGTCATAGGGAAGGTGTTTAGCTTTAGTGGATACTAACCAAACTGTTTTCTAAGGTGGGCATACAATTTTGCATCCCCACCAACAAAGTATAAGAGTTCCAGCTGCTCTGTATCCTTGTCAGCACTTGGTATTGCCTTATCTTTTTCATTTTAGCCATTCTAGTGAGCGTGAGGTGGTATCTCATTGTAGTTTTCAAGCCAGGTGAATTTAATTGCTGATCTCCAATGACCATGGTTGGGGAAAACTCCTGTCTAGTGCAATTCTTGGACTTGCCTCCAAGTTCCAGTGGGGTAAATATGATTTCTTCAAGACCCCTTGCTCATTGGGCAGAGACCAGATGATTATGCAAGACTCTCTCCTTGATATGATGCTGTCTCATTGGCTTATGCCTAGTGGGCCTGCCTGTGTGTGCCTGTGTGTGTGTGTGTGTGTGCGAGAGAGAGAGAGAGAGAAAGAGAGAGAGAGAGAAGTGTGGGTCTTGCTCTGCCCAGGACTATTCAGAATAAATTGGGAAGGGCATTTCTGAAGAGTCTCTGCCTGCTACCCAAGCAGCAGCGTCCATGAGACTCTATAGCCAAGAGATGGGCTCAGTCAGGTAGGCGTGGACACAAACACACACAGGGACAAGGATAGGGGTTGGTGTCTGGCTATCCTTGACACTTATTCCAAGGGTGCAGACCAACTCTGAGAGTCCCTTTGCTTCAGCCACCCACAGACAGCCTTAGATATTTTCTGATCAAGCACAGACGAGGTTCTGGGTTCCGTTTGGGAATGAGGGGGGGTAGGAGTCCTAGGCTTCCAAAGTCCTCCTTTGCCTATAAACATTCTCCTAAGTGTGCTTTTGAAGACCCTCCAGAACCTGACCCGACCTATCCTGGTAGCCTTGTATCTGGCTGCCTCCATTTGACATATTGTACCTGAGCAGTATTGGATGCCTATCCATCCATTGTTGTCCCTCCACCTTATCAATACATACCATGGTGATTGTGTTCTCCAAAGATGGCTGCACCAAATTATATACCCCCTTCCACATGCTCTTCCGGCAATGTGACTGACATTCTTCCTACTGAGCTGTGGGGTCTGTTTTCTCTCATTGAATCTGGGCTGGGGGGTTGTGACTGCCCTGGCCAATAGAGTACGGCAGAAGTGATGATTTGGGATGCCAAGTCATATACCTTCCACCTGGCCCTCTCTCTTTTGGGGGATGCTCACCCTAGGAACCCAGCCACTTTGCTATACGAAGCCCAAACTAGCCCGCCTGGAGAGACCAACAGAAAAACCATGTGGAGAGGAACTGAGGACCCAACCTACATCAGCACCAACCACCAGATCTGTGAGTGAATGAGCCCTCAATGATTCCAAAGTCCAGCCATGGATGCTCCCAGCCGAGGCCCCAGACAACACAGAGCAGACACAAGCCCTTCCTGCTGTGCCCTGTCCAGATCCCTGACACAGAGAATCTGCAAACGTAATAAGTGGTTGTTTGATGTGCAGCCATAATAACTGGAATGCACGCAATACTGGTATTTCTTGTATCCTCTCAGTCTTACTTCATAATCCCCTTGCCCTGCTCCCAATTCTAAATTTACCTCTTCTCTTCCAGGGGCAGCTTGGATGTCGCCTCCTCTGGGAGCCCCTGGCCTCCCTCTGCGCTGAGCTGCAATTTCCTCTTTGGCACCCCAAGTAGCTGCCCGTCTTTGCATTCCCCACGGTGTCTCATGACTTAATGTTTGGTTATTTGCATCCCCCATTAAAGGGCTCCTGGAGAGCTGGAACAGTGTATGTTCCCTCTCTGGACTTCTAAGAGCCTGGCACATAAGTGTTTGTTGAAAGATGGTATGTCCCTAAAACAGAGGGAGTGGGACCTGAATTAAGGAAATCACTGGTCAGCTTCCCACTCCCTGCCCTCATTTCTTCAGGGTCAGGCCTTGAGCAAGAGAGGCAAAATGGACAAGAGATGGTCCTTTCCTTCAAGAGGATTTCACACGAATTGGGGAGGTAGTAACAGAAAGACTAGAATTGACTAGTGTCTGATTAAATGAGATTCACAGTCCCCAGAATGGGGAGAAAACTGCATGGAATGGGGTGGTCAGGGCAGGCTTCCTGGGGGAGGCAAGGACTTGGACATAAAAGCAGAGCTCTGAAACAAGTCCTTTGATAGAATTCCCAGCTTGCTTTCCTCCACCTCCACTTGCTGGGGCTCCATCTGAAATGTGGTGGGTGTGCACACGTGTATGGCTATGGAGGGGCATTGACACATCTCTCTCTTGGGATAGTGTCTAGGGGACGAGCCTGAGCCTAACCACCTCCTGAGTTTCCTCCTCCCTCCTCCACCTCACCGGAGGAAGGGGATAGGTTAAATTGAGTGGGTGTACAGGCAACTAGATGTATACCCGGCAATATGGGTGGAACTTAAAAATGTAGTGCTGGGGCGCCTGCGTGGCTCAGTTGGTTAAGGGTCGGACTTCAGCTCAGGTCATGATCTCACGGTTCATGAGTTCAAGCCCCTCGCTGGGTTATGTGCTGACAGCGTGGAGTCTGCTTGGGATTCTTTCTCTCTCTTCCCCTCCCCAACTTGCACGTGTGCGTGTGCATGCATGTGCACACACTCTCTCTCCGAGTAAGTAAGTAAGTAAATAAATAAACAAACTTAAAAAAAAACCATAGTGCTGACTGAGAGGGCAAGAAACAGAATGAAATCTACAGCAGCATGTCATATATATAAACTAAAAATACACAGTACATGCTGGTGGTGGCTGTGTCACTTTCTGGTAGAGGCATGGAGCTGGTGGCTACGGCCTCTGGGCTGGGATGATCTTGGAGGTGAGGGAGCCGAACTGGATCCACGGCCAGGACCGTGGACTGGCTACTGCAGTTGTAGGGTTTGCAGGCTGTTCTGTTTCTCAAGCCACAGAGCATGTGGAGCCCCAAGTAAAACACATTTTTCAAAATATATCAAGATCTGCCTTCAGTGGTGGCTATCACAGATTCGGGGTTTGAACCCCAAATCACCAAATGGGGAAGCAGCATTAATACTAAGCATTAGCCCTACTGCCAATAAGGGGGAAATGAGATGCTTGTTAACAAATGATGCTGGTGAATCACCCAGACAGGGGAGAATCTCTTTAGATAGCAGCCAAAATCAATAAAGCTAAAGATTTACTAGAAGGCCAAGCTAAAAAATGAAGAAAATGTATGATAAATTTTAAGTTCTCATTCATTTATTTATATGAGTACCAGCCTTTTACTAAAGTGCCTCAAAGCAAAAACAAAAGCAAAACAAAAAAACAAAAACAAAAAAAACCCACCCTAAACTAAAAATACATGTACACAGAACGGCAACGTATGCTTTAGAGGGCTACGTACAAACACATTAATGTGGTTGCCTTTGTGGGTGCGGGGCACAGGGGTAGCGAACAAGGATCAAAGGGATAAAATGGAAGGAGAGGGCCTTTGTGCAGAAGGAGCAGACATGAGAGCGTGCCATTGAGAGAGTGATTGGCTCAACTCGTGCACCTGAGGTCCAGGCAAAGAAAAGTCAAAGCCAGAGTCACTTGTGGAAATCACTCCCAACCTGAGGCCAGCTCTCACATCTGCGTGGGCAGGAGGGAGTAGGAATGTGGGCAAGGACTTAGCCGTAGCTGTAACATTTTATTTCTTTAAAAAAGATAAGGAAATCTGAAGCAAAATGGCAAACCATTAACATCTGTTGAATCTGGGGAGTGGGCCATGTGTTTCTGTTTTATTATTATTATTATTTTAAGTAAATTCTATGCCCAAGGTGGGGCTTGAACTCACGACCCTGAGAACAAGAGGCACATGCTGTACGTAGTGAGCCAGCCAGGTGCCATCCTGTGCAATTATTTATTTATTTACTTACTTATTTTCATTTTATTCTTTTTCAATGTGTAATAATTTTAAAAAATGTTAAGAGGTTGTTGATGAAGACTGCAAGATGATTTTGCGACTATTGCATAGGCTGGTCTCTGAATAGTTTTGCAAAGCTGAATAGGTGCTCTGGTCTGTCAGTGACCCAAGTCCCAATAAGGACATGAGGAATTGACTTTAGAAGCTAAAAGCACTCGTAAACAAGGTCTGTAGTAAATGGAGACTGTCATTGCCTGCTACATACGGAGTAAACAGCCACAGGAGTATTTTTTCTGAATGGTTGGATCGGTCAGCTATTGACCGTGTAGGGATGGCCAATCCTAGCTAGACATTGTACAGAACTGCCATGGGCAACTTTTGGAGGGCTGCACAGCCCAAAGTTAAGGCCTGGGCTCTGGGAACCCCCTAATATGGTGAGGAGCCCAGCAACGGAATCTATGGTACAGACTATACAGGATGACTCTTCCCACACCTGGCCAC
This sequence comes from Panthera uncia, assembly GCF_023721935.1. Classification (NCBI taxonomy): domain Eukaryota; kingdom Metazoa; phylum Chordata; class Mammalia; order Carnivora; family Felidae; genus Panthera; species Panthera uncia. Next base: position 31,093 of record NW_026058117.1, on the reverse strand, counting down.
AGCTGATGGGTACAAAGAGACTAGCTGAATCCAGCTGGGTCAATCAGATTCTTTCTGTTAAATTCTGGGATTTTGAACCGAGAGGTGGAGACTGGCAGCTGTGGGGATGGCACTATTTTGATGGAAGTGTTCTATGGAGGAGGTTCATTCACTCTAGATGCTTAGGTCCTTGGAACTGTCCTGCTTCTGGTCTTTCCTGAGGCTTAAGTTGTTCAAACTCTGCATCTTAGTTGAGTTTGAAAAAGGTGCCCCTCCGGGGCGCCTTGGTGGCTCAGTCAGTTGAGCGTCCAACTTCGGCTCAGGTCACGATCTCCCGGTTCGTGGGTTCGAGCCCCACATCAGGCTTGCTGCTGTCAGTGCACAATCTGCTTCAGATCCTCTGTCCCCGCTCTCTTCCCCTCTCCCACTTGCACTCTTTCAAAAGTAAATGAAACATTAAAAAAAAAAAAAAAAGGAGGAGGCACCTGGGTAGCTCAGTTGGTTAAGTGTCTGACTTTGGCTCGAGTCAGGATCTCACAGTTTGTGTTTTAGAAGCCTGCGTCGGTCTCTGTACTGACAGCTCAGAGCCTGGGGCCCGCTTCAGATTCCGTGCATCCCTCTCTCTCTGCCCCTCCCCAGCTCGCACTCTGTCTCTCTCTCTCTCTCTCTCTCTCTCTCTCAAAAATAAACAAACACTAAAAAGAGAGAGAGAGAGAAAAAAGAAAAAGGTGCCCCTCTGGACAAATTAGAAAAAGCTGTTCTTTCCTCCAGGCAGATATAGTTCCTCACCAGGGTGAAAGGTTTGGTCAGTGGAATGTGGGGCTGGATTTCAGGCCCCATTCCACTCATTTCCTTGGCCAGGCCCCTTGGTGCAGTGCACAGACTACATAACCATTCATAGCGGTCTTATCTGCCCACGCTTTGTATCCTGGCTGATTTGTCCTCCACACAAAGGTGTCATCCAGAAAATGAAGCATTACATCAGACAAGATTTATATTGGAAATGTTGGTCTATCATGCAAGCTCTTTTTAGAACTTTAAGTGCTCGTGACCAACAATGTAATTTTAAATCTTTGTGTGTTAAAAGCCATAGAAAGTTAAGCCTTAAAGAAAATTTAGAAAAACCCCATGGCCTGGTAAAGTCAACAGAAGCCTCGTCTTCTTTGATGAGTAATCTGCAGGCTTTCCACCAAAAAGCCTGGCAGACATTCTTGAAATGTCCAGGGACACTCCTCCTGCCCCCATGGGAACACATCTAGCAAGATCAAGTGCACAGGAGTGAGTGGACAAAGAGGTGTCCTGGGCCATGGTGAGAGTGACACGGAAACCACACCAAGACACCGGTGGCCACAGGGAAGTAAAGGATCTCAGGGAGGAGAAAATGCCTTGAGAAGAGGCTGCTTCAGCTCTTCTGATTTGTTCATTCATTTTACATCTGGCAGCCTCTGCATCTAATATGGGAGCAAGCTGAGTACAGAGAAGCAAGTCAGGAGGTTTTCCAGGACAGAGGACCTCCTCCCGGAGCCTGTGCCATCAGCCGCTGTGTCTACAAGTATAGCAGGCAGTGTAGACTAGCAGTTTAGGATGGGAGTCTGGAATCGGAATGCCTGGGTTCAAACCTCCACTCTGTCACTTCCCAGCTGTGAGACCTTAGACATGTTACTCAACCTCTAGTGATGGTTTCAAAACATGCCCACAATCCTCTGATTCTCCTCCCATCGCTCCTGTCACTGGAGTCTACATCCCTGCCCCTTGAACCTGGGTAGAGATTTGGGAGTGGCTAGACGAACAGACTGCAGCAAAAATGTAATTTCCAGGGCTAGGTTAGAAAAGAGCATGAAGCTTTTGAATGGCTCCTTTTGGGACACTCACATGGGGAGCCTTCAGTGACAAGAAAAGAAATTCAGCCACCCTGAAGCTGCTTGGGGAAGTTCATTCACAGAGAGAGATGCCTGAGGAGCCCCCATCACCAAGTGACTGAGAATTCATGGAGAGATCCCGAGAGAGAACCGCCTGGCTTATTTTCAGCCAACCCCCAAACTTGTGAGCAAAATAAATGCCTGTTATTACTTTGAGGTCATTGGGGATGGTTTGTTATAATGCAATAGACAGCTGACCCAGGCTTTTTGTTACCTGAAAATGGACAGCTGCCATAAGAAAATCTAACTCTGTGGCTTAGGACTGGGAGGTGGACAGAAATTGTAAGGGTTTTGAGGATATTGGAAGGGGAAACCTGATGGCCCCAAGAAGGCTGCAGGTCAGGCCTGAAAGAAACATGAGGAAGATGTTGTTGGAAGCAGGAGCAAAGGGGACCCTTATCACGCAGTGGGAGGAAATTAAGCAACATTGTCCTTTGAAGTGATGTGGACGACAGAGAATGTACCTAGTGACCCAATGGTTTGGGCTAAGGAGACTTTGAAGCAGAATGTTGAAAATGCCAATTGGATTATTTTAGTTACATATGATATAGAGAAAGATGAGTTTAAAAGGAAAGTTTAATTTTCAAGCAATCTTGTAGAGAAAATATTTAAAAGCCAGGGATTTGCTGGGTTTGAAAGTAAATTTTATTTCTCTTTCTCAGCCTCCTCTAGATAGCAAAAGATTCTCAAAGTCTGAAAGGGCCTCAGGACAAAGATAAAATCCAGGGTGGGACTGTAAGAACCTTTTGTTAAAACCTCAGAAAGAGCAAATGCTTCATAAAATCTTTCAGATAAAGGCCCCCTGAGTATTCGAGAGCATGCCTCACAGATTATTAAATAACAAGGCTTCTAAGAATCTTAGAGGATTGTGCCTCAACAGTCTCACCAGAAGCTCAAGGTAGAGAAGAGCTGATCTTGAGGAGATTTGTAGTATAGCTTTTGGCTAATGGAGTGATGCTTAATAAGATCTGTAGGAAACCTACAAAGTCTTTTTTTTTTTTTTTTAATTTTTTTTCAACGTTTTTTATTTATTTTTGGGACAGAGAGAGACAGAGCATGAACGGGGGAGGGGCAGAGAGAGAGGGAGACACAGAATCGGAAACAGGCTCCAGGCTCCGAGCCATCAGCCCAGAGCCTGACGCGGGGCTCGAAATCACGGACCGCGAGATCGTGACCTGGCTGAAGTCGGACGCTTAACCGACTGCGCCACCCAGGCGCCCCGGAAACCTACAAAGTCTTAAATAGAATTGTATTGTCAGATGCACCATCATCTCAGATGGAAAGCTACAGAATAGAACAAAATGAAAAAAGGCTGCACAGTTTTTTCAGACTTTGGGCCCCCAAGAGGAAGCAAGCTGAGAAAGCTACTCAGTTGTAAACAGCAGCCATTTTTTAGTGAAGGAAGGGTGATTCAGAAGGTGGAACCCAGAGCCCAGAGGACAGAGACTAGAGTCATTGGGAAACATTCCCAGGTAGAAGGACTGAGGCCTAATCAAGAAACTGGCAATCTGTGCCTGTCTGGAATTCACAATGTCTATGGACCAGGGACTGCTCGGTGTTTCCCCCATGACTTTTGAATGGGAATGTTTACAGTGATTATCCTAGGCCTGTCCCATCATTGTGTGTTGGGGTTGCATGGAGCAGATAACTTTTTCTTAGTTCACAGTCATTAGTGCTCAAGCAGCTGTGCCTGAGATATTGCCTCTGAGGAACCTCTTCCATGATGGGTTTAGATGATGAGATCCCAGTCCTCTAAGCTGAAACCTGATGCCATAATAGATGAGACCTTTGGGCACTGTTGGAAGGGAGTATGTGTAGTTTGCATGTGAGAGGGATGAAAATAGTTTATGTCCAGAGGATAGACTGTGCTGGTTTTAAACATGGATCAAATTTGTTGACACATTTCCTATCAAGAAATGGAATCGGGTGCCTGGGTGGTTCAGTCAGTTGAGCTGGAGTCAGTCATGATCCCAGGCTTTTGGGATCCAGCTCCATGTAGGGTCTGCAATGAGCATGGAGCCTGCTTGGGATCCTCTCTCTCTCTCTCTCTCTCTCTCTCCCTCCCCCTCCTCTGCTGGTGCACACACACTCTCTATCTAAAAATAAATAAATCTTAAAAAAAAAAAAAAAGAAATAGAACTAACACCCCCTTGTCTGTACCTGGGTAAACTTTGGTAACTGCCTTAACAAATAAAGTATGGTAGGAATGACATTGCATGACTTCGAAGGCTGGGTTAGAGACAGTGACACACTTCTGTCTTCCTCTCTCTCAGGACATATGCCTTTAGATCCCTGAGTTGCCCAGGGAAGAAGTCCAGCTACTCTGAAGCCGCCATGTTGCAGAGCTCATGTGGAGAGGCCATATAGAGGGAGAGATACCTGAGGAACCCCAGCTGGTCCAGCCCTGCTTGTTTGAGTCCTCCTGGCCCAGGTGCCAGATATGTGAGTGATGAAGACTCAGGCACAGTCTGACTACAACCCCAAGCTTGGGCTGGCTAAATAAATGAACCACTTCATTCTTTTCCTCCCAAACCTTCTCCTCTTGGGCCTGGTGCTCTGAATGCCCTTTCTTCCCACTGTTCACCCTCTGTCTCTGCCTTGTCTAGATCCCCATGCGCTAGGGAACTGAAGTAAAAGGGGGCTCCTGTCGGGTTCCTGAGTGCACAGAAGCCTGAAGTGAGTTTCCTTTGTGAGGACATTCCAGGCTATGGGCTTCTAAGGCAATGTGTTCCCACTTCTTGGTGTAATGGGAGCAGGTCTCCTTACATGTATAAAGAGGAAAGAGAGGGGAGACAGGGCTCTGGGTCTGAGTTCCAGCTCCTCCATGTCCTGACTTTGGAAACGAGCTGATTTAACTGACTTTCTTATCTGCAAAATGGTCTCAAGATCAAGGCTTCAGTGCAAAAAGTCAACATTCCATCTAGTCATAACAGCACCTGGAGCATGGTAGGTGCCTTGGGGTTGTTAACGTCTCCACACCATGGGTAGATCTCATAGATGTGGTGGGAGAAATTTCTGAGTCATTAGCTTTGAGAGGGATGGATATTGACTGGGCGGGGGCCTGAGGGAACCTTCTGGGGTATTCCGAATGTTCTGTATTTTGATTCAGGTGGTATATACATACATTAAAGAATTCATCGAACTGTACTGCTAAAATTATCGTGTTTTGCTGTGTGTGTGCTACATCTCAATAAAGAAGTTGAGAAAATGTTGGTGTCGCTTCCTTTCATGCAAGAGTGATCTGTAGGAAGGAACTCTCTAACTGCCAGGACTTTTATTCCCCTTGGAACTGTCTGTCCTTCACTCTTCACCCCAAGTCCACCCTGACAGAAACCTTGGGTGGCGTTCTCCTAGCACTTTGCATGAGCTGGCGGGCACTGCCATATTGGGCCTGGGGCAGGTTCCAGGATGGAACTGGGCTGGAGAACCTGCTAGCCTCCTGTTCCAGAGGGTGCACAGTGGCTGAACTGTGGGGTCCTAGATGCCACTGGGGGCTGGTGAGTGGGAAGGGGGTCTTTCCAGCCCCAACAAAGGATCCAGGGCTTTTGGTGGGCCACAGAGTGTTCAGAAACAGTGAGCCACAGGGGCATGTCCTTGGCACGATGGGCCTGGTTCCTGGAAGGAGAGGGGGAAGGGGCTGGTGCCGAGGGCATCCGAGCTGGGCCGAAATAAAGGGCTTGTTCTCCTCACAACCCTGCTATTTGAGGACCTGGGGCCATGACGTCCCTCAGAGTTTCCATTCTCTGCGCTGCAGCTGTTGGTTACGTGTTTCATTCAACATGCTTTGCAGGAAGCAGCAGGCTCCACATTCCAGGGCTTTTAGTCATTTTTTCTCTCAGAGCTTTGGGGCTGGGATTAGAACGTCCTTCAAACCACACTGTCCTCGGCTGGAATCCCAAGAGGAAGTGGGTGGGTCCCTAGGGGATGAGAACACAGGCCCAAATTCAGGGGCGGAATGAAAAAAGATTAAGGCCAGCACAAGTAAACTCCTAGAGAGATCACGAAGCTGAGGCCCAGGTTTGGCGAGGGTTGGAGGCCTGTGGGTGGTGACTCTTGACCTGCCAGCCATGGGCCAAGGGGGATGTAGAGTTTCTGGTGTGTGTGTGTGTGTGTGTGTGTGTGTGAGAGAGAGAGAGAGAGAGAGAACAGAGTCGGTGGTGGCTTTTCATTCCAAGGGTCCCACATGCTCGTCCCCTCACTTTGGTCGGGCTGAGGGAGAGTGTGACATGTGGCTCATTTGTTGCAGGGGTGAGTGTCGGGTTTGGTGAGTGTTGGGTTTAGAAAATAGACCCCACAAATACTTGAACCCAGAGAAACCACAACAATTGTTTGCTGCGTGTCTGCTACACTCCTGGCTCTGGACTGGGTGTTGGGAATACAGAGGGGATAAAACAGACTCCATCCTGTCCTTGTAGTAAGGCCTGGGAAATACGGCCTGGAAGGTAGCCACTGGGGTAAAGGAGACAGAGGAGCAGATTAAGGGAGTGAGGAGTGGTAGACAGAAGATTCTGGTAGACAGAGACGAGGCAAGTGTAGACACCACCATAGATCACTCAGATGGTGCAGAGCTGAGACAGCATGAAGGAAAGGGCGGAGCCCAGGCAGGGTACTTAGTAGCACGGGTGGCTGAAACTCCAGAAGGGAGAAGGTGGTGGATGCCGGCAAAGTCCCAGGGGTCCTGAAGCCTGAATCCCCCCTCAGATCTTGAAAAACCCCAGAGGGAAGGGCCACCCAGCCGGGTGCCACTCTTTCCTCTGAGTAGCTGGGGCAGAAGGAAGGAAACCCTGTGATAAGAGTCTAATCCAGCGCTTAGACAAAAACACCAAAGTGCCTTTGCTCCCTTTGGCAGAGAGAACTACAAATGGGCCCCCCATCCTGGTCTCCCACCTTAATCCCTGAATATGATGAACTATCAAGGGTCCTATTCTGTAACATTATATAACAAAGGGATTTAAAAACTAATTAAGGTTCTGAATCACTTGACTTTGGGTTAATCAAAAGGGAGATTATCTGAGGGGTGTGCTTAATCTAATCACGTGAGCCCTTTAGAAGCAGAGAGCTTTCTCTGGCTGGTGGCAGGAGAGGAGGTCAGGGATTTTAAGCATAAAAGGGGATTCCATGTACCGTTGATGACGGGAAGATGCAGGGGACCACGTGGAAGGGAAGGGACCTGGAGAACGTCCCTAGGAGCTGAGAGGGACTCAGGGGATGACCAGCGAGGAGGCAGTGCCTCCTCAGTACCTCAGTCCTACAACCACAGGAGCAGAGTCCTGTTAGAACCTGAAGGAACTTGAGAGCAGATGCTTTCCCAGACCTTCTAGACACAAGCCTTGGTTTTGGCCTTGTGAGACCCTGAGCAGAGAATCCAGTTGAGCCCACCTAGACATCTGACCTTCGGAACTGGGAGATAATAAACGGGTGTTGTTTTTAGCTGCTAACTTTGTGATAATTTGTTATGAAGCAATAGACAGTTAATAACACCCCCACTTTCTCATTTCCTCCAAGAAGGTGTGTGAGGGGGGTACGATGACTCCCCCACTGCAGATGGGGCAGGCTGGGTGAGCCGATCTGTTTGCACGTGTCTAGACCAGAGCTCAGGTCTGAGCCCAGCTGAACCTCAGGCGCTCCGCCTTGGCCTTGGCCGACTTGGTGTCTCGTCTTCCCACTTAGGGCGGAAGGGGAGGGCTGTATCTTACACACCCCTTTATGAGAATAGCCCAGCAGCTCCTTCCATGACAGGCTGCAGGCTGTAAAGTTGTCCCGGCCTTGCATCCCCTGCAGAAGAGCAGAGCTCTGGGCAGAAACAAGACAAGGGCAGTGACCTCCCCCTCTCCCTTCTTCTCAGATGACAAGTCTGGGCTCTGTCAAGGCAAGAGCCAGGGGCTGGGAGGCAAGGAACAGGAAAGTTTGGCCACGTCCTTCCGCACCCCCATAAAAAAGCATTCTCTGACTGGTGGGTGTGGGGATTTTTAAACTTTACACTTGCTTTCGGAATCATTTGTTGGTCGGGTACCCCTGGGAGTCCAGAAATATTTGCAAGGAGGAAGGTTACGTTTCTGCTTTATTGATTAAAAAGCGCTAATGAAGCTTTTTTTTTCATTTCCACATGAGGCCTTTTCTAGAAATCTTCTCCGATTCTTCCCAGATGGTGTCCGGCTCTTTCCCCACAGCCGCTGGCAGGGTGGGGCCTTGAAAGTAGGGGTTTTGTGTCTGGCAGACCTGGGATCTTAGCTCTGTCACTTACCCACTGAGAGTGGGGGTGGGTGGGGGGCGGGCAGGGCAACCTCCCAGGCGTCCGTTTCTTCGGAAAGACAGTTTCTGAGACACAGTGGGCCAGCAAGTATACATACAAGGTGCCCGACAGGCAACAAGGGAGGAGTAAACATTGCTTTCCTTCTCTGCCTGCCTGCCTTACTGCAACACAACAGCCCCCTTGGAAATATATTTTTGACAACTAGAAAATAATTTTTATCCTGATGACAGGCGGGCCTGGTCGACCAGCGGCAAAACTCTTCCGTCAGCAAAGTTTGCCTGTGTGCTCCACCTTCTCAAAGCCACTTCCTCGATCTGTATCCCGTTTCCTTCTTTCGGGCTCTGCCTGGCCAGATCCCAGGGCCCTGGGGGTGGACACGCTGGGAAGCCTTTGAAAAACTCTCAGAGTTCAGTATTCGGGAGGGAGGGTAATCCCTCATCCTGGGGACGGATCTCATGGTTGAATCCCAGTTCATGGGGCAGACAGGCAGAAGAGGGGTATTTTGGGGGTGGGGTGGGAGGTGTTGCCAGGTCCCTGCAGATGTCTGGGGGGGGCGGTGGGGACCATGAGAAGTGGCTGTATACAAGGCTTCCTCCAGCTTGGTTTGTCTCAACTGCGTGTTTGGAGTTTGGAGATTTGATCCAAATCCTCTTAGATGTAGGTTTTGCTGTCAAGGAATCTCGGGGGTGGGGGGTGGGGAGGGAGAGAAATCTGCTCGATTTAAATTTTTCAAAGTTTCCATAGTGAGAGCTGAGCTGAGCAGGTCCTGAGAACGGGGCATAAGGTTGTCATGTGTTTAGGGGGTGAGAGGGACTTCAGGGTCTGGGCCCAGGACCCTCAGCCCCACGGCAGGGAAGAAGAGAAAGGATGGAGGAGTGGGGTGACCTTCGTTCTCTCCTGAGGAGGTGGAGACCTTGGGACGCTCTGGGAGGTAGGGTGATTCGGGCCCCCCGATCCCCTGCCGTGCACATCCCTGGGGGTTAGGGGCAAAGCTGGCTCCTCACAGGGCTGCCTTCCAGGGCAGAGGCTGCAGGAGGTGCCAGGTGGGCCTCGGTGAAGTGGGGCCCACTGCCCAGGCTGGGATGCCGAGGCTGGGGCCGGGGACTGCCCTCAGCTGCCTCCGCCCTCCTCCCCTGAGCTGTGGGCTCAGAGCTGAGCCAAGCATAAAACAGACAGCCTCTCTCCGCCTTTCTGTTCCCACCCCCATCCTGACAGAGTCTGGTTTTCATCACCCATTAATCACTGAAGCTTCCCACAGCCTGTGTCTGTCTGTCCACACTCACCAGCCCCCTGGGCCCTGAGGGGACGGATAGACAGACAGGCAGATGGTCTCTGACTTGGGGAAATTTAGGGTCACAGCTCCGTACGCCAGGCAGGGGAGAGGCTTGCTTCCTGAGCGTGTTAGGTCATCCCCGCCCCCAGCCCGGCTTGAAGCTGCCAGCCTGGCCCACCTCACCCTGGCAGCAGGCGACGGGGGCCATTAGCTGTCCTGTTCACCAGGAAGGAAATGGGTTGGAGGGCCGAGGAATTCTAATTAAGCTTCCCCAGCTGGCAGGCCTGCTGGCGGATGGGAGCTGGCATCTCCAAGCCCGCTAGAGTTGGTGCCAGCCCCGTTCGGCCTGGCCCGCCGGATGCCCACCTGCCGCTGTGGGAACCCCGGCTTGGGGCTGCCTTGCAAACTCCCCGAAGATTCTCAGATGCTGGCTCAGCTTAGCTCTCTCTGGCCCTGTCCTCATCTCCTTCAGCCTCCTTGCCATGACTCACCTGAAGGAGGTGGCCCTCTGGGGTTCCGTTGCCGTGTGGGACCCCATCCGGCCCCACGCTGGAAACATGGGTTCTGACCCGGTTCTTCTTTGACCCACTGTGTGTAACTCACAGCCTCTTTAGGTCTCAGCTCCCTTGACTGTGATAGTCACAGTCACAGTCACAGTGCCTGGCCGAGGAGGGCACCCATCAGTGTTGGGAAGCCCCTAGATGCCCCAGTTGCCCTGGCCCGCCAACCCACTTGGGGTATGGGCAGTCCAGCCTAGGGCTGGGAGTGTCAGTAGCAGGTGGCAGGCAGCCAGGGGCTCCCCAGTCGTGGTCACAGCAGAGAGCTGAGACAGAGTCTGAAAACCTGGAAATGACACCAAGTTAGTCTTTCCTTCCTGTCCAGCCCTCTGTGCTCTCCCAGAGCTGTGTCCCCAGGTCCCAGAGGTCCTCAGCTCTGGCCACACTTCCAGCCTTTCCCCAGGGCAGGCCTCTGTCATTACACATCCCTCACCAGCCAGGCTGCCCCGGTGGGTGACTGCAGCTCCCCAGATGGTTCCCACTGATGTTGGAGAGCCGCACAGGGGTCCGCTGCTGGCCCTGCCATGCAAGATCTCCACGGGCACGGAGCCCCTCAGATGGCAGAACCCACCAGAAGCCAGATTCCGAAGTCATGGGACTCCTCCCCGCAAATCCAGGATGCACACCTGCATATCATTGCACAGTGATTTGCATTCATTTGCATCCAAGTCCACATCCATCCCACCCCACACCGCTTCTTCTTCCACCTCTACTTGGACTGAATATTTAACCAGCACCTCTAAAGTTGTAGTGTCTAAACCCTCAACCCAACCCCATCCACTTCAAGTGTGATTTGAGGAGCTAGTGTCTGCATAGGCCTGTATTTGGGCTGTCAGGGGACGGAAGTGGAGGGGAAATAGAATCCCTACTCTTGGGGTGTTCACAGACTGGCCGGGGAGACAGAATTCCTGGGTGGGATGCGGGAAAAGTGGTAGAGAGGGTACACCCGAGTGTGCAGTTGATGCAGGTGGCGGGGGGCAGTGCTGGGAGCAGGGCTGGAGGAGCTTCGTACATGCTGGCCACTGTGTTGGAGAGTGGTCCCCGATATCCAGGGCTGAGTAAGAAACGCATCCAGCTCATCAGCTCATCCGGGGCTGAGTAAGAAACTGGATCCCAAGGCTGACTTTGGAGCAGGCTCTACAAATGGTCGCCTTGAATTGTACCATGACCTGCTCTTGGCCTGGACAGATTGGACCGAGTGTGGGGCCAGGGCCAAAGACAGCCTTCAGAGGCTGACATGAGAGCTCTGCGTGGGCAGGAGCAACTGCCCCACCCAATCTGATCCCCATTCAGAGGAGAGGGGTGAGGGAACTGAGGTACAGAGGGGAGAGTAACATGCTTCGGAGGCCCCCCGCACAAAGAGGAGCCGGACATAAACCTGGCAGCCAGGTTCCTTGGCCTGTGCCCTCGACCCCCACCCTCTATAGTCTCTCGTGAAGGGATGAGCTGGACTGGACCCCGGGGAGGAGCTAACAGACAGGGGTTAGTAGGTCCGGGCGCTGGGGTCTGACTGCCTGGGTTCAAATCCTGGCTCCACTTCGGGGAAGCCACTCCATTCTTCACCTGAGCTTTTCTCATCTGTGGAGTGAAGCCTAGCGACACCTCTTCCCTCACGGGCACTTGACTCACTTTGCACACGGCCCAAGAGAGTTCTGAAGTAAGTGTGTGCTGCATGTCTGCCGTTGGGTGGGGATTGAGGGAGGAGGAACGGGGATGGCCAGCTGTGGTCTATGTGAGGAGATCAGCCTGACTGGAGCAGGTACTGCCCAGGGAAGGAGAAGGGAACAAGGCTGGGTCTGGGGGAAGGGAGCCCCAGTGCTTGGGGACATTGGTCCCTGGGCTCCGCCATCATTCCAGAGAGGAAGATGTGGTAGATGTGTCCAGAGCTGCCCAAGGTTTGGCAGTCTCTCTTTACTGACCTTACCCGGCCACTTATGTGGATGCCGGGTCTCCAGGGCTAGGAGGGTGCCATACCCTTTGACTCTCAGGTCCTGAAAATGCCGCCGACTGCCAATGGTCAGCCTTCGAGTCCCATAGTGTGACAAGACTTTGAATTGCCTGATATGGGACTTGACAACAATGCTTTAAGGTTAAGTCTTGCTTTCTCTGGGTTCCTTACAAAAATGAGGGATTTTTTTTTTATCCCAAGAAGGATGAGGACTTAGTCTCTCCATATCATTGTGAAAAGATAACCAGCTGCCCATTGTCAGTCAGGGCAGGAAGGGCAGGTATCCATAAGGAGGGGAAGGGGTTGCCGGACAGGAGCAAGAGAACAGAATGAGGAGGGGCTGGGATACATGAAGATAAAACCAGAGGACTCCATTATAGGGAGCTACAATGTGCAGAAGCAGACACACACGTAGGCATACATTCCTGCCCACTTATAGGCCCACAGACCATCCTCAAGAGGCTTAAGGGGTGGCAGGCTGGCATACAGTTTTCTGGAATGCTTTTTGAAGAGAGAGTCTGTCTAGGAGTTTAGTCTATGATAAAGCAAGGCAGAATGAATTAACTCTCTCCTTACACCTTTTATTTAAGCACACTTGGGAGATTCATTCATACTGTTAACTGGGGCTAAAATATAGGCTTGGTGCTCTGTCCCTTCTTTGTCCCAAAGCTGTGGGACGGGAAGAAACATGGGGAAGATAGATGATCCGAGATCGGCCTCCACCTCGGGTCCCAAGCCAAGTGCGTTGGCATTAGCCCGGTGCAGAGACCCACGGAAAGGTGGCCTGACCTGGTCTGGCACATGCAGGGTCAGCTGGAGGGTCAGGTCCCTACCCAGTACTTGATGGCAACCTGTCTTTGGTCAAGTCAATCGGCTTCCCTGGGGAGAATGCTCCAGGCCTTTTCTTTTCCACTATTGGCTTCACGCTCTTCCTGGTTCCTGGCCTTCCTCCTGCAAATCCTGTGAGCCTCTTTTAGAACTCCTCCCTCCAGTGTGAGTTAGACCCTTTATGACTTGGGTCACTCCCCTAGTGTAACTGACATACAGTAGAGTCAACAGAGCTTAAATGTACAGCTGGATGGATTGCCACCTGTGTGTCTATGCCCACAAAACCACCAGATCAAGATATCGAACATTTTAGCTCCACGGAAGGCCTCTCATGCCCCTTCTCAGGAAATACCACCCCTAGAGGTGACCGGTAGTCTACCTTCTGCCACCATCGACTCAGTTCGTCTGTTCTTAACCTTCTTCAAATGGTACCACGTAGAATCGCTTTGCGTCTGGCTTATTTTACTCCATCCCCGGGAGATTTGTCCACGCTATTGTACGCTGCAGAAGCTTTATCACTGTGTAAGTGTTCCATCACGTGAGTGCACCACAGTCTGTCTGACGATCGCCCTATCGATGGATATTTGGTTTGTCCAGTTTGAGATGCCATGAATAAAGCACTCATGTGGCATATATATTCATAGACACGTGCCCTTGACTCTCCTGGGTATGTAGCCAGGAGAGGACTCGCTGGGTAGTTTGGAGGTTGGAGAGATCACAGTCCTTCCTTCTCAGTGGCTAGGCCTTGGGACACAGCAGTTTTAGCAAAATAAGCTGTCCATCCTCCCCAGTGTCTTCCCACCTCCCAGTGAAGTTTCTTGGGAAGGTCTCACACACTGCCAGATGTGAGGAACTGGACGAACCGCCCTGGAGTGCTCTGCACCTTTAAAGAGTCCCATGAAGAGGTCTGCAGTGCTGCAGAGGGTGTTGGGGGCCCTCCCTTGGGGTTGGGAAGGAGGTCAGGAGCGGGTGGGGGCTAGGGCATCCAGGCAGGAAGGATGCAATTGCATTACCCAAGAAGCTGGCAGAAATGAAGCTCCAGGGTTAGCGACCTGTCCAAAGTCACATGGCCAGTACATGGCTAGGACCCTTGTCACCTCAGGCGGGCTTCTTTCCAGCCCAGAGTAAGCTGCCTTCTCTATGGGGGAGGCATTTCGGGACAGTTAGGGGTCAGGGTCATGATGCTGCTGAATGCTCCACCCTGAGACCAGACTTGGGCAACCCTTTCTTGGGCTTTCCACCCCTGCCTGCTAAGCCTCCCTGCCTCTGGCCCGGTCTCTTCCCAGGGAGACATTCACAGGCCTTGCATAGCTTGAGTCAGAGCCATGGGTTGAAGGAGAGACAGACAGAGCCTGGGGGCTGGCATTGCCCAAGACTCTGTGCCAGGACCTGTTGGTCTATCTGTGGGTGAGTGGAGGCAACCCCCAGAGAACATTCCTGGAAAACTGTTTGCCCTGCGTGACCACCTCAGGCTTTTTTTCTTGGCCAGAACATCGGATTAGGGGGCAGGTTAGCAAGGCTGGTGGGATGTTTTTCAGCATCTGCTGAGGCCTTAGCGGGTCAGAAGAAGGGCCACCGTGGCCCCCTGGGGAACTGACAATGGACACCTTCACTGTCAGCTTCTGGATGGTGTGCTCTCAACCAATACCGGGTTGGTTCACGGTGACTGACTTTGCTGTTCTCCAAGAAGAGAGGCTAGGCGTGTGCGCGTGCGTGTATGTCTGTGAGTGTCCAATTACTACTTCACCATTCATTCTGCAAATAGTTGCTGATTGCTTATTACACACCACCAGGGATTCTGCAGTAAATAAAAGGGACAAGGTTCCCTCCTCAGAGGAGCTTTGTGGACCCAGAACATATGTCTCCAAGTGATTCTGTGTGTACCTGAAGTATGTCTTTGCTGGAACATGTGACTGCCTCTGTGTGTGTGTGGTGGGGGGGGGCGGGTTCCTGAATATCCGAGTCTGTGTGTGCGTGTGTGTGTCTGTGTGTACTTGAACATATGTGTCTGAGCATGTGTCTATGAAGGGGAAAGAATTACTCATCCACTCAGAAGACTGTTCAAGAAAGACCTCTCCCAGAGCAGTTACATTTTCATAAATACAAACAATCAGATAATGAGTTCATTTCCGATTTCGAGTTTGATGCCAACATTCCAGTGAAACAAGACGTGCTGGCAGGCTGCTGCTCTCTGTGTGGCTCGGATTAGCTGGGGGAAAGTACAGGGGTGAGACCTGCCACTTGCGGGCTGCAGGGGGTGGGAGGAGTGGGGGTGATCTACAACCAAAGGAGCAGCTGCATGGGCCTGGGGCTGAGAAGCTCCTCACCCTTACCCGGGCATCGGAAGACCCCCGACAGCCTGCACGAGGCCCGAACTCCTCCGTTCACTCCTTTGGGAGTAAGGATGGGCAGTAGAGTCGGTGCAGCTTTATAAATGGCGATGGCCTCAGAAGGGGTGGCCCAGCTGGCCGCCGTGAATTACGGAAGGCACCCAGGCCAGAGCCCAGAGAGGCCTGCCGCGAGAGCACAGAGCAGAGTGCAGAAGGAGGTTGTGCGTGGAGCCTAGAGAGAAGGCGAGGGGCCACACCCACACCACAGCCCCTGCTTCAGCCTGGATTCCCACGGCGGGAGTTGAGTACACCTCCTCTACTCTGCCCTCTCTGGCCTTCATGTAGGCTGGTCCCTCTCCTTGGAATGCTCTTCCAACTCGACAGGTCCAGATTGATGCATCGGTTAAGATCCAAACATGCGCCTCCATGAAGTCTTCCTTAACTCTGTGGGCCGGAAGCACTTTTCCCCCCTCGGTAGTTACCGCCTTCCAACCGTCTCCTATTTTTCTTCCCCGGGTCCAAGTGCCAGGAGGGTGGGCTTTGTGCTGCATACAGCTGATTTGCCCCTGCAAGTCCCAGCCGGCCTGAAGGTGGGCTGTCCCTGGAGGCTGGCCGGAAAGGTGAACTGAGCCAGATTCAGCAGGATGCTCTGTCAGGGGAGCCTATGAAAGGTTGTGCCCTGAGATCTGCCCCAGCATGGAATCGGAGACCCACTGGCACTAGGAATGCCTTGGCAGTTGGACAGGGGTTGAGAGAAAGGCATCCAGGGGGGAGGGGCTGGGAAAGGAGAGGGGCCTTCCCTAGGAGGCATGACTTGAACCCCAAATCAAGACATCTGTGAGACATCAGGGAATTATGCTGGGGTGCGGAAACTACCGATAATCGATTCAGAGGCAGAGGCTAATTGTTGGCAATTAAGCAAGAAAAATTCAGAGGACATCTGTCTGTTTGTCCATCCTTCCACCCATTGACCCATTCATGCATTCAACAAGCAACAGGGAGCACCTTTACATGCATACAATAACATACTTTATTCAACTACTCCTCCGTCCGAAGAGCTGGGGGGGGGGGGGGATGTATCGTTATCTCAGAGGGGAATCTGAGCCTCAGAGAAGTTGAAGTCAATGTTCAGGGTCACACAGCTGCTAAAGGCCTGAGCGGGATTTACACTCAGGTCAGGCTGCTTCTCCGAAGCCTGGGCGCTTCCCACGCCAGCCAGCGCTAGCGAGGAACAAATGGATTATTTCTCAGTCTCTCTACAGCTCCAGGCTGAGCTGGATCGTGACCCTCCGGCAGTGTGATTAAGCCTTGTTCTTTGTCTGGAAGTTCAGCCTGTGGCCCCACCCTGTGCCCCCACCAGAATTTTGCTATAAACCAGCTGTCTTTATCTTTTAAAATCTTCAGTGACAAGGCCATTTGTAGGGGCAGGGTCCTAACCCAAAGGAGCAAAGCTCTGCCAGTGGAATTTCTAGTGTAGGGGGAAGTTTTGCTGGGGAGGGTCCTCCGACTTGCTAAGAGGGAGGACTGTGCTGACAAGAGCCCATGTTGGGCTGAAGAGGGAGGTAGAGATTAAAATGTCCTAAAAAATCACCTGGGAGGCGGTTACCAATGCAGATTCCGGTCTCCATCCCTGTAGAGTTTGATTGAGCAATCTGGGGTGTGCCTGGAAATCTGAATTTTTAAACAAGCCCTAAAGGTTTTTGATGTGAGTGGTAGCAGACCAACAAAAAAATCCCTAAATGGGTTTTACAGGACAAGGAAATCCTGTACAACAAGACTTTCCTTAATGCACCTGAAGATCACACTTGTTTAGAGTCATCACAAGCTGACTGGTACTGAGCTGAATACTTGAAATCCTTCACTTTTTTATATGTGCCAAGGCAGGTGTTTTCTTGGACCGCAAAAGCACATCCTGACGTTAAACTCTCTTCAGACTCACTTCTTAAATGTGTCCTTTCCACCTAGCCTGACCAAACCTTTCGGATTTTATTATTCAGTGTATTTCCTACCCCGCTCAGCTTTGATGGTCTGCAAATTTGAGAATTCTACCATCCACATCTTCATCTCTGACAAACACGTTGAAGGGGCCCAGGCCCAGGCTGGATGGGAAGCTCTCTCCATGCTCTCACAGGCTTCCAGGCCCGTGCCCTGAGGACCCCCATGTCCTTGGACATGTCCAAGGACACATGGCCGGCTCCACCTTGCAGGTCTCCATCACAAAGGCTGCAGCCACAGAGGCTGCGCACATAGGGTGTCCCCCCACCATCCCATCAGGACACAAAGGCCACCTGGATCAGGCCCTAAGCTCACTGCTTACTGCATTTTGGATGCACAAGCCCATCTTTCCACGGTGTATCCAGAACCATGATGTCAAATTCACCAAAGGGTAGAACAGGTTTCTCTCTGCAGTCCCTTCTGAGACCAGGGCCTGCCTCGGCATCTGTGCCGCAGTTAGCCATCTTGAGTGGCTAGGCCAAGAGACCTATGTCCATGTTTGTGACCCATGAGAGGAGTTGGGATGGGTGGAGAGTGGGGGGCAGGAGGGGAAGGCAGACACTTGTGAGAATTCGGTTTTCCTCACGGATAAGAGGCTGACGTCGGAATTAGCTGGAAGCCTTGGAATGCAATTCCTCCTTTCCTGCTGGTGGAGGGGGCTGAACCGCTGCCTCAGGCTTCCTGAGGAGGAACTCGAGCCCCTGAGCTGGTTACTGCATGCATGCGTGCATGCATGCGGGTGTGAAGTCGGGAAAGAGGGGAAGAGAGGGGCTCTGGTGACTTCAGTGTTCTGGGCCTGTCTGGGAATACAGAGCCCGGAAATTTGATCAGGGACTGAGGAGTGCCAGACGCTTCCCACATTTCTCTGAGGGCTTTCTCACCAGGACTCGGGTTTCTTTGGAGTATCCTTCCCCCTAAGCGTGTCCCCCACTCTAATTGTGGGGGTGGGGTCAGGAAGCAAGCCCCCCCATGCCTTAGTTATTCTGCCTAGTGGTCTCTGAAACCAGCATCAGCTGCTGGAAGGGAAAAGGGGGTGGATGTTGGGGAAGAGCCCCCCCAGCACCCTCAGAGCACTCCACTGGGCTGGCGAGGTCCAGTGCTGGGTATCCCTGGGAAAGGAGGAAGTTTCCCCTTTCTGGGTTCAAGTTGTCCTTAGCCCCCGTGGAACTGTCTCATGCTCCCTGAGGGCAGCTGTTCTGGAACTAACCCCTCTTTTTCTGCCTGCCACCCCTGTGGCCTCTGGCTCCCTGACTCAAGGTCTTTTAGGCACAGGAGTGAGAGTGGCCACCTCTCAGCCATTACTGGGGGGCACTGGCCCTCCCCACGCCTCAGCTGGTGCCCAGTGGTCGGGAGCACTTTGCCACCCGGGCCTGCCCGACAGGAGCTAAAGGCAGCAGCAGCTGTGGCAGAAGTTTTGGTGTGTAAAAAGGAGAGAACATGGAGGTAGATGAGGGCGGAGAAAAGAGGAGACTGCATCCTGGCTTTTCGGGGGTCAGGATCTGTAGCCGCACAAGCAAGTGGCCCTCAGGGACTCAGCTCTGAGCCACAGCTGTGCCTGCCCCAAGGAGGTGGGAGAGGCCTCTCACCTCAGTTTTCCACGAGGTAGAAATGGGGAACTGAGGACAGACATGAACAGCAACCAAACCTCCTTTATGCCTAGCATGCTCCCCGGGAAAGTCAGGGCCCTGCGTTCAGGTCTACTTTGTCATAAGCTGTCTTTGGGGGCTTCTCTATCTTGTGGATGTGGGCTGCTGTGACTTCACGGTGAAGTGCCAGGGGTCTGAGATGCCACAGCATAAATGGGGTTCATCCTCCCAAGGTCAGGTTTGCCAGATTATGGGAGGAAAAACTATCATCAATTAAAGAAAAAAAATTTTTAAGTTTATTTACTTCAAGAGAGAGACAGAGTGTGCGAGCGGGGGATGGGAAGAGAGAGAGGGAGAGAGAATCCCAAGCAGGCTCAGAGCCCAACACAGGGATCGAACCCACGATCCGTGAGATCTTGACCTGGGTTGAAATCAAGAGTCAGATGCTAAACCAACTGAGCCACCCAAGCGCCCCCTATCATCATTCTTATACGGAAACAGCCATGTATATGTTATGAAATTGAAAGCATCATTCACACCAATTTTTAAGAAAATACAACATTTCAAACAAATCTCAAACTTGGAGCCCTTTCAAGCTATGGTCCCCAGAGGCTCATTCTTTACTGCTTTCAGACAAATACTCAAGCCCTCTGTACCTCAGTTTCTTCATCTGAGTAGTGGGATAACAGTACTCCTACACTTAACAAGGAGTCTGTGAGGGTAAATGGAGGTGGGGTGTGAGGAAAGGCTGGACAGAAGCAGGCATTTCCTCCTCTGTCCCGGCTGCTTTCAGGGCTCTAAGTGCTGCTGTCCCAGGAGAAAACTCTCATTTAATGGTTCACTGGGCTTCCCCCAGCTGAGCTGGGTGTGACAATCTCTGTCTCCTGGCCATGTGCCTGGTCACCCAGTTGTCAATGGCCTGGAGACTTCCTGCTTAAGTCCTCTCCATGATGGGGACAGTCTGATGCAGGGCACAGGGATCTGGGAAGGGTTGGACATCTCCCAATACCCATCCCTTCCTCCGTCCCAATACCCCTTCCTCAGTCACTGAGTCTGGAGAAGCTGGAGGGAGAGGGGGCTTGGAGGAAGGGATGGGGTATTCCTTCTTCCTGAGGCTCAGAGTACCAGAAGCATTTCCAGTGCTATACCTAGGAAGGAGGTTGTGAACTGCCAAGCTGTGGGCTGAATCTGGACCCTACGTATGTTAGTGTGGCCCACAGCATACTTTAAAACTTGGAAAACCCACCTAAAAAGCTGAATTTATTTCTCATTTATTTAGAGCTTAGGCCTGACCAGTTTGGCCCATAAGACACTAATGGGCCAGAGTAAGCAGTCACTGCTATGTTCACAGCAGACTTTGCCACAGTCCCTACCACTCCCTAATGCCTCCCCCCTCCCCCCACACCGGGCCTACCTGGCCGGTTCTTCCATTCCCAACAGCTGTCAGCAACTGTGGGCAGGAGAGGGTGTTCTCTGCATCTCCTGTGAGGAGAGATGTTTGGTCAGCTGGAGCATGACACCCGTAGCCCAGAACATGCTCTTCATTTAAAACTGGAACATTTCTGATGCTCTGGAGTGGCTAGTGAGAGTCAGGTGGCAGGGAAGGTCAGGGAAGCCAAGCGGGGTGGAAGGTTCCAGGTCCTCCTCTTCCTGCCTCCGTGGGTCACCATCGGCCCCACATGCTGCCCTGTGCATTGAAGGGGCCTGGGGGCTGTAGGCATAGATCCCCGAGGGAATACAGTTCTGCAGGGGCTACTGGAAAAGAAACCAAATGGTCACATTATCCATTATTTGGATTCCTGACTCTAGTGACCAGTCTCCTACACTGTCTGGGGTAGGTAGGTGGAGGTGTCAGTGCTGACACAGCCCTGCATGGATCCCGCAGAACAGCTTCCCTGAAGGGAGTGGGCCTCCGTGTCAGGCTGGGAGTCCCCACTTCCCAAACCTCTCAGATGGGGGGTGACCACAGCGGTGAGGTCAGGGCCCCTCTTTGCCATTCATTCATTCATTTGCTCATTCATTCAGTTCATACTTGTAGAGCGCCTACTCAGAACCAGCAAATGCCAGAGGCACCACTTCCTCCTGAGTGACCTTGGGCAAGTCACAATCTCTGCACCCACCTCTCTCATCTGTAAAATCAGGGCATCGTAGCATCCGCCTCTGAGGGTTCTTAGGAAGATCAAATGACACGATGCTGTCTCGGCATGGAGCTGTACGCAGTAGGCGCTCAATAAAAGGTATCCGTGTCCCCAGTACTACGACCACTAAGGCTGCTCAGCTCTGACCTCTGTGGCGTCTTGCCGCCTCTGGCCTCCCCGCTCTCCTCCCGCACCCGAGTCTGGACCCCAAAGCCGGCCCGCCAGGTGCACAGAGGCCCCATTCTCCGGACGCGCGCGCGGCCCCTCGCCCCTCGCCCCTCGGGGGCACCCTGCCCGCTGACCCGGCGACCCCGCCGTTCGCGCGGGCAAAGAGGGGCCTTTTGTTCCGGGGCCGCCCGCCCGGGCCGCGCGGCTCCCGCCCTAATCCGGCTAATTACCGTCCACATGGCGGCGGCGCGCGCTCGCCCACCGCTTTCCCACGGCCGCGAAGAAAGCCCCTCAGTGCGGCGCCAGAACAGAGAGCGATTCAGCCGCCGGCCCCGCGCCCCTCCGCCGCCCCCTCGCTGCGTCGTCTTCGCTCTTGTCCTCTGGCTCTCTCCGCCTGTCGCTCTGGGCTGTCCCCGCACTGTGTCCCTCCGATCCTTTCTGTCCCCCTCCGTCTTCTGTCTCTCTCCTTCTGCCCTTCTCTGCCTGTCCCCTCTGAGGCCTTCCGTCTGTCTCTCCGCTCCCTGGATCTCTCCCCCAGGCCACGGTTCAACGTGCCTGCTCACCTTGGGTCCATCTGGGGTCGCAGTGTGCCTCAGGCCCTCCCTTCTCTCCTTTCTGGGGACCCCAGGGTCCTACCCCTTCTAAGTGTGAGGAGACCAAGGATGCGCTGGCCCATGCCATGACTTTCGCATGGTTTGGGAGGATGTTCCGGGCTCTTTCTGGTGGGAGGCGGCTCCAAGACAGTGAGGAGCATACGAGATGTCCAGTGCTGGGCCAGGGAAGGTATGGTGGGGCTCCCACAGCAGTGTATGAGGGGGGAGCTGCGGGTGGACCCAGGATGCTCAGCTCATGGTGTCCTGTGGCCACAGGCTACAAAGAGGAGCAAACTCTGAAGCAGTCCCAGCCTTGGGGGCAGCCACCAACCCCAAAGGGTTTGGCCAAGGAGAGGGTCTAGGTTGTCCTGGGCATGGGCCTAGGCCAGTCAGTCTGGACAACTGCTCTTCTAGAATTTATCGGGAGTACATGCCCAAAAGGTTCTGGGCAGGCCACCAAATGAGTCTTTTTGGCCACTTTAAGGCCTAAGGAATTCATTCATTCACTCATTTATACATTCAACAAGTATTTATCCAGTGGTTACTATGCGCCAGAAATCATTCTAGGCCACAGGGGAGAAACCAATGAGTAAAATAAAGATCTTGTTCTACATTCTATGGGGGGTGGGAGGGCGGGGAGGAAATCTGGGTAAATAAATAAGGAAAACAGCTGTCAGATGGTAGGAAGGGCTATGGAAAAATGCTAAACCAGGAAGGTGTGTTGGGAGCTAGGTGAGGAAGGGATCAGAGGATGTCTCCCTGAGTTGGTAACACTTGAACAGAGACTTGAAGTGAGTTCAAAGTGCCTCCACTCCAGGGGCGTGACTGGGCCTACTGTTAAGTTCCTACCACAGATGCCAGGGGACTCTCCCTGGTACCTTCAGGCCCCCATCACTGGGAGATACTGAGACCCACATCGTCTCATTAAGGGGCAGTGGCCAGGAAGGGGCTGCCTGGAAGATATATGCTACAGAAAAATTATTACTGCCCTTCATTTTTCTTGCCTTTTCCTCACCACTGTTAGGGATTTCCCGACAATGGTAACCTTTGAATGAACAGATCACAAATAAACCCTACAGCCCTGTGGGAAGGATCCTGGTCAGGGCCTGGTGGTCTGTGTTCAAGGGAAAATTAGGGTCCTCCCGTCTGCAAAGTGACCGAAGCCTTCTTTACATCTAGGTAACTGAGGAGAAAGGATTAGCGAGTTTAGTGAGCTCATAAATCACAAGATGACCCAAGAAAGAAAAGGTGGGAAAGTACCCTCCGTGGGCTTATATTGGCCTCAGCCAAAGCAGGAAAACCTGGGGAATAGAGACAGGACCGACGGATACACTGTAGGGCCCGCAGTTGCTCACAGCTGAGAATTAGGGCCCCGGGGGAGTCTGGGGCCCTAGCTAGAGCATGCTTTTGTTAGTGTGTTTGCAAAGTGTGGTGAGTGTGGTGTCTGCCTGGAGGGAGGAGGCCCGGGGGACCTTTCTCAGCCTCTCCCACCTGCTTACTCTCCCACCCACACTGCCCACCCTGACAGGGCCTGGGCCTGGCTGAACTCCCACCCAGTCGGTTTCTGGGGGTGGGGAGCCATGGTGGGTAGATGGTGAACAGCCCCCCTCATTCTGCCAAGCTGAAGTGGGGCTGGCCAGGTTTAGGGGCACAGACACCGTCCACCCTGAATCTCCTTCCCGTGGGCCGTGTCGCTCTGGGCTTTGTGAAGGAAACAAGTGTCCATAATCCCGTTTAGGATCAACTGCGGGAAACCCCAGCTGAGTCTAGGAGCGTAACCTGCCCCTCACTAACTGGGAGACTGTGAGTGCACCATTGGACCTCTCTGGGCCTCAGTTTCTTCCCTTGGAAAGTAGGGATAGTAATAATAACCCCTCCTTGTAGGGTTACAGTAAAGATAAAATGAGGTAAGGATGTAAATGTTCTGTGTCAGCTAGTGACTTCCGGTCTTTTGGGACCAATATATTTTCCATTTTGACCCATTACCCACACATCTAATTGTTTTTTTTTTTAATTTTTTTTTTTAATGTTTATTTGTTTTTGAGACAGAGAGAGACAGAGCATGAACGGGGGAGGGTCAGAGAGAGAGGGAGACACAGATTCTGAAGCAGGTTCCAGGCTCTGAGCAGTCAGCACAGAGCCCGACGCGGGGCTCGAACCCACGGACCGTGAGATCATGACCTGAGCCGAAGTCGGACGCTTAACCGACTGAGCAACCCAGGCGCCCCCCACACATCTAATTGAAACAAATGTTTATACTTCCCTTATTATGTTGAATGCATTGATCTATTCTATGCAGATCAAGAGGTTGGAAGTTTTTAAAAGGTTGGAAATCATGACTCATTGGGTCTCAAACTACAGTTTGAAAAACACTGCCATAAACCATGAAACGGGATACCAAAGCATTGGTGGTTTCAGCACCTGGAGAGCTGGCAGTGGGGAGAGCAGAGTGGCCTTGGGATCTGTCACCCACCCTGATCCCAGGGCGGCACACCACTGCTTCTCTGTAGATGACTTGAGTTTTACTCCTCAGCCATGTCCTCTGAGCACCCCCAAAATCTCCCTGCCAGCTGCAGTCAGCCTTATGCCACAGGCCAGACACAGTCTGCTTAGACTTTGAATGGGACCTGGGGTCCCATTCACTACCTTACAGAAGAGGAAACTGAGGCCCAGCCAAGGAAAGCGATTTTGTCAAAGCCACCCAGTGAGTACATGGCAGAATCAGCAGAACTCAGGTGTCCTGCTCTCAGCCCGTGGTTTGTTTTCCCTCATGACCCAGTCTTCTGCCTGACTGAAACCCAGCCACCTGTCTCCACCTCTGCGGTTTGGGAATGGCCCCTGCCTGAGGAGAGTAGGAATAAAGCAGGAGGATCAGTCTTGAATCTATACACGTTAGCCATGTGGCCAAGGGCTTTAATGCTTCTGAGCCTCAGTCTTCTCCAGGAAGTGGGAATGAGGCTTTTACTCTTCCCAATCCCCAGGTTTGCTTTGCAGATTAAATGAGATATGTGTATGAGGAAGCTTGGAAAAACATCTAAATAGACTTTAAAAGTGAAATCTTCTTGAGGGTAAAGGAATGACTGAATAGGTGGGGCACTTGTTTGTTTGGTTTTTTGGAGGGCAAAGTTATTCTTTATGATATTTCAATGTTAGATACTTGACCCTGAGTTTGTCAAACTCATAGAACTTCACAGCAGAGTCCATCTTAATGTGTGCAAGTATAAAAAAGCATTTAAGAGGGTGGGAGATCCCAGGATGGAATGCAGACTATGACAAACCCATCTGTATTGTAAATATATGAAACAGCCTCACTGAAGTGGGTGGGGGGAGAAGGTTCTGATTTAAGTAACTCTGGAAATGAGTAAAGTCTGTAAGACTAAAAGCAGAAGAACCTCTAAGCACTGCACTCTAGTTGATAAAGTCATTTCCCATGCAGCGTGGGCTAACAATTCTGAAACCACCATGCACGTATATTGGAACAGGACAAGCAGTAAATAGATGGTGGGTGACAGGAGCCACGTCTCTCACTGAAGGAGTGGGAAGCGAGAAATGACAGACAAGCAGAGAGAGAAGGCTAGAGTGATTGATGCTCATGATCATGGGTTGGAGTTATAGACATTAGTATGAACTCAGGTTTACCTTAATAGAGACACAGATGGTTACATATAGAAATATTTATAGATGTGTGTATAGACACACAGGTTAGTGAACACACATATATTTCCTTGTTCTATCAGCGGAGAGGGCCTGGAAGCAATGATACCCCGGTAGCCATGGGCACACTTAGTGCTCAGATCTTGGTTTCTAATACCATTCTCCAATAAAAGGAACCAGAGCTCCTTGGAGAAATGGCTGATTCTAGGTTGGGGGCAGGACATACGCAAGATGAACCTGAAGCATCTTGTAGTGCCAGAAAGTAATGAAGTGCTAGAAAGAGAGAGAGAGAGAGAGAGAGAGAGATGGGATTAAGTTCAAAGGGGTGCAGGGGCCAACTGTAAGAGCTCCAGTGGCCATAGCTGGAACAATTTTGAACAATGAAATACAGTAGTGTTTGATTATTACCCAAAGTATAAAGTAAGTATTCATGAGCAAATGATGAACTGAATAATAAATGGGGGAGACGAGACAAAACTCTGGTGCAGAGGCATTCCAAGTGATATATGTGGACACTTTGTCTTCAAGGAAGAACGTAGCTGCCCACTCCTTAAACATGGGCTGGGCAGAGTGACTTCCTTCCAAACAGTGCAGTCTGGAAACACTCCCTCAGTCAGGCGATCCAGATTAGTACGGACGGTGATAAGTAATATTGATAGAACATACCCTGGATACAATGTGATCAAAATGGTGTCCTCGGGGCGCCTGGGTGGCTCAGTCGGTTAAGCGTCCGACTTCGGCTCAGGTCACGATCTCACGGTCCGTGAGTTCGAGCCCCGCGTCGGGCTCTGTGCTGACTGCTCAGAGCCTGGAGCCTGTTTCGGATTCTGTGTCTCCCTCTCTCTCTGACCCTCCCCCATTCATGCTCTGTCTCTCTCTGTGTCAAAAATAAATAAACGTTAAAAAAAAAAATTTAATAAAAAAAAAAAAAAGAAAAAGAAAATGGTGTCCTCCCCCAAACTCATAACCCCAGTCTCACCTGGGACCAGACGAGTCCCAGCTGAGGGGCATTCTACAAAGTACCTGATAAGTACTCCTCAAAACTGTCAAGATCAAAAGCAAGGGAAGTCTGAGAAACCGTCACAGCCAGGAGGAGCCTAGGGAGACACAACAACCAAATATAATGTGGTGTCCTGGAAAAGAAAAAGGAAAAGGACATTAGGTAAAACCAACCAACCAACCAACCAACCAACAAAAAAACCCTAAGGAAATCTGAAGAAAGTATGGATTATACTTTAATGATAATGTCAGCAATATTGTAAGGCTGATTAATAATAATGTATCAATATTGGTTTATTCATCGCGACAAATGTCCCATCCCAACATAAGATGATAGTAATAGGGGAACTTGGGTGTGGAGAATATGGGAACTTGGTACTATCTTCACACTGTTCCTGCATTCTAAAATGAAAATTTTGTTTTAAAAATTAAAGACCTTGTGCTTATAGCCGAGATGGGAGGAGCGGGGAGAGTGCCTCTGGGAAGGTTTCCAGGAAGTACAGAGAGGACTTTGGGAACCGGTCAGGGTTGAGAAACAGCTTGGGAGGCAGGGCCAGAAGGAAGGTCCATACGTGCCCCAGCCTGAGAGGAGGCACGAGAAGGAAAGGATGCCTTGGGATGGGGTGTCTTGGAGCCCTGCCCAGAGGGCAGGAGGCTTCCCAGGAGGGCTTCTGGAGGAGGTGAGTGGGTGAGGAGTGATAGCCTGGCTCCTTGCCCTCCTACCACTTCCCAGCTGACCTTGTCATACCTCTGAGGCCAGCCCTGCTCTTCATTGTGGGACTTAAGAGTTCAGCTCTGGAATCAGAGGAACTCTGACACTTAGCAGCTGTGTGACCTTGGATAAGGCTAACACCCTCTCTGCGTTTGAGAGTCCTCATCTATAATAACTGGTGAGAAAATTTATGTTCAAGGGTTGTTGTAAAGGTAAACTGAGATAATGCCCAGGAGGGCCAAGACCTGGCACATACTGGAGACTTTATTGGTCCATGTGCTACAGTCCACGTGCCTTCCCTCTGATCTGCCCTGAGCAAGAGCTAACAGTCAACAGCTTCTCTTTCATTCCTGGGATCCAGTCCTTCCTCTGGATGCCAGGTCCAAAGTGGCAGTTTTAAAGCATAATCCCCAAATTCTGACACTCTTTTCACTTGGAGGTGGGATTTATATCCTACCCTCTTGAACCTGGGATGTTTGGCTGCTTCAGCCAATAGACCATTGTGAAAACGAGGCCATGCCCGTTTCTGGACCTGGGCTTTAAGAAACTGTCAGTTTCCACTTCCGGTCTCTTGTGACTCTCACTCTTGGAATCCGGCCACCATGCCGTGAGGAAGCCTGAGCAGCCATGGAGGGGCCCATGTGGAGAGGAACACAGCCCCCCACTCTCAGTCTGGCTGAGCTCCCAGCCAGCCGCCAGCTCTTGCTTGTTAACCCTGTGAGTCATTGTGCCAGGCAGGGGATCCTTCTGTCCTCAGACGTGGTTCCCCCACGTCCATCTTGTAGAGCAGCACCTAATCCTTTCCCACCATGCCCTGCCCAGACCCTAGATTCATGAGCTGAATAGATGACTAGGGATGTTTTAAGCCACTAAGTTTTGGCGTTACACGGCCATAGTAACCTCAACATCCAATAACTGGACCCTCCTCCCTGAGAGTGAGTTGTGGTGTGGTGATCTAGTACATGGACTCTGGAACCAAACTGCCTGGGTTCAAATCCTGACTACCGCGTGTCAATTGTATGCCTCTAGGCAAATTACCTACTCTCTGTGCCTCAGTTATTTCATCTGTAAAATGGGGCTGATAACAGTAGTTGTCAGAAAGATTAAATAAGCATAAAGCACAAAGAGAAACACAAGGCACAATTCTGCCAACCCAAGGTGCCAGACTTCCTCCCACTTTAGAGGTCTGTTGTCTAAGGTCACTCTTGTCTGGCCACTTGGGTCCGCAGTCAGACTTCCCAGGTGCCACCAGCCTGCCCCTCTGGACTGTGAATTATTGCTGTATTGTTGCTTTGTCTATGCCTTGCTCACTCTAACGGCTCTCCTGGTTCCCTGGTTCTTCCTATACCTTTCTGATTCTTCCTTTTGGCTGGGTTGTTTAGGGAATAAGAAAGAGTTGTCAGATGGTTGTAGGGTCCTGGCCAACGGCAGGTGGTGTACTGACGGGGAGAGTCTTTAGCTTGTAAACTTCACTGGGAAACAGAAGCTTATCATCCACACATCTCATAGGAAGACATTGATTTGGTGCTGAAACAAGAGTCCAGAGAGAATGGAACACAGTGTGAATGAGTCTTACCTTGGCCAAGCCAGTTTTCACAAAGTCTTTCTCAGGAACTGCTTGATGGCACGCAGCAGACTCCAGAGGAAGCTAAGGTTTCGTCTTAATTAGATTTAGCCAGAGAGACGTGAGCGTGTTCTAAGAGACTTTCCCACATAAGTCTTCGTGCAGGTTCTGAGAACTCAGAAATGCTTTGCACCCAGGTGCCCCCCCTCCCCGGGCTCACGTTACGCCAGCTCCTGGAGCCCCCTTTGCTACAGGAATGCAGTAGCCTCTTCATTAGAGCTTTTCAAACCAAGGTGGGCACTGAGGGAAGGATTGAAGTTTGCCTGGGGTACAGGGAGCAGGGATTCAGCAACCTGAATTTTAGAGTTTGCTGGTCCTCAAGCCCCACTTAAGGATGATCATGCAACCTCCAGCACCTCCCCACGGAGGCTTCCCCAGTGCCTTCAATCCCACCAGTGTGCCTGGAAGAATGGTCCACTTCTTCATGCTGGGAGCATCATGTTGATGGGGTCGACCTGCAGGAGTAGAATTTGGAAGCCACAAACCTCCCTCCATGCCCTCGCGGGAGACAGAGAGCAGGGAAGATTGAGAGCCTGCACCAGATTGAGAGGATCTGGGCACATGATGGGGCACCGAGCACCCCCACAGGGAGGATGGGCTCTGCCAGTTTGGCTCTGCGCGTGGCTGGACAGGAAGTCAAAGGCTCTGGGCCTCCAGCAGACCTTGATAAGGGTCTGACTGACTGCAGGGAGAGAAAAAGCCCAACTGGGAGAGGTAGCTGTGTAAAGCCACCTGTCAGAGCCCTACCTGGGGCTACCTGCCCCCCAGGAGAAGTTGCCAAGAGTCCCATTTCTGGAGGTGATCAGGGTGTGTGGAGTCAGGGGTATGTATGGGAGAGCCCTGAGTCTGAGTTGGCACTCTGCCACTGACCATGGTGATGACATCAGGCACATTCTTTAGCCTCTCAGAGTCCCATTTATTTTTATTTTTATTTTTTTTAATTTTTAATGTTTTTATTTATTTTTGAGAGAGAGAGAGAGAGCATGAGCAGGGGAGGGGCAGAGAGAGATGGAGACACAGGATCCAAAACAGGCTCCAGGCTCTGAGCTGTCAGCACAGAGCCCGACACAGGGCTCGAACTCACGGGCTGTGAGATCATGACCTGAGCCGAAGTCGGCCGTTTAACCGACTGAGACACCCAGGTGCACCCAGGGTCCTATTTATAAAATAGGGACAATATCACACACCGGTGCATACACATACCGCCATCACCACCATCAGTTTCCGGAGCAAAGTTGTTTTGTTTTGTTTTGCTTTTTTGCTTGGAAAGTTCTTTGCTATCTTAATATGTTCTGTGAGTCACCCAGAGAAGCCAGTATAGGAGATGTTCCCCACACCCAATTGATCTCAGAGCCCTTTCTGGAGAGAGGAACTAAGGATCAACTCAGTAGTTCTTGACCCTAGCTGGTAGCAAGATAGAATGCTCCCCAGCAAGGCTCGGCATTGAATGGAGGCTCAGGCCTCTGTGTCCCAGGACCTCGTGTCCCTCAGCCTCTGCTGCCTTCGGGGCACCTCCATGGCCATGGTGGCCAGGCAACCGCTGTGTGCTCCCCAGCCCTGACTCCTGCAGCCCTGCCAGCCTGGCACAGCCCGGGTCCCCCTCACAGGTCTGGTGTGAAGCTGGCCGGAGGCCCAGAATCTGTCAGCGGCTTCATTGAGATGCCATCCCAGCTCTGCCCTAGTTCAGGATTTCAGAGCCTTAAGGCACACGCTCTGGCCTTTTCCTGCTTTCTCTCTCACCCTGGAAACAAGTCTCTTTTTCTAGGGGCCCGGGATGATGGTGGGCTTGTCCCCTGGGGGCTTGCCTCTTGGTGCTGGTCGGTTGAGGGGGGGGAGAAGTCCTGTAGAACCAAGGTGTGAGGGGTGGGGGGCCGGGCAGGCCCACCCTGAAGAAGGGGCCGTTCCTGAAATGTACTGCCTTAGAAGGGGTATTTTTGAGTGGTTTGTGTCTCCTGGCGAGGGCGCTTTTTATACACGTGCACACAAATGTCAGATGTGTAAGTGGTGGCCTGGTCTGCGTACCATCATCCGGCAGCTTGTGGGGTTCGGCCCCAAGACCCTGGCCCGGGCCCACCCCAGGATGAGGAGAGGAAGTGGCTTCTCCTCTCAGATTCCGGGACAGCCCAGTGCCCCTCGCCAAGCCTAGGAGGGGAGGACAGGGTGGATGGATGTGTGGAACATCTCTCAGCCTCCCCAGGCATTTCCCGAGCCCAGGATCTCTGTCACAGCCCCCTGTTAGTGATGCATCTGTGGGAATAACCGGGTGAGGGTCAGCAACCATGCTTAGTTTCCTTGCCTTTGAGACGCCATGATACTGTCTTTCCTGAAATACCCATTTACGCACGTACCACAACCAGCATGAAGTTCAGGGGGAGGTGCAAGTCTGTGACCACCCTCCGTTAGAGGCTCTGGCTCCAGAAGTAAGGACGTTTGGCCTGGGGTCTGGCCCTGGCTCTGCTGCTCTTTCAAGACCCCTTCCCTGGGCCTCCATGGGCTCATGTGGAGACCAGGATCTTGCACTACACAGACAGGACTGG